>NC_052645.1:3968363-4066364 GCF_016161935.1 Mauremys reevesii | reverse complement strand
AGTGCGAAAGAGCTCAACTCAAACCAACACAACAGACACCAAACAAGCTGAGGCAAAACAATGCACCATAAAACTCTGCAGCACAGCACAGGGCGATTCCAGTTCCAAACAGCACCATGCAAAACAGCTCAGCGTAGAACACAACAGCAGGAAAGAGAATGATTTCAGTGTAGGCCTGGAAGGGATCTTGAGAGGTCATCTACTCTAGCCCGCTGTGCTGAGGCAGAACCAAGTATCCCTAGACATTCCCAGACTGGTGTATCTCTAACCTGGTCTTAGAAACCTCCAGTGAAGGAAATGCCACAGCCTCCCTTGGAAGCCAATGCAAGGCAAACACAGCCCAAAACAAGCTGTACACACACGCTGGGCTTAGGGTTAAGGGGAAGAGGCAAGAATTCTAACAATCTGGGTTCAGTTCCCAGTTTTGTCCCAAATTCTCCATGCAAACTTGAGAAAATTACTTCAGCTCTCGGAGCTTCAGTTTCCCCATCTGTAAAATGGAGACTCGCCTCCCACCATTGGCCTATTTAGCCTCTGAGCTTTTTGTGGCAAGGCCTCTCTGTCCCTGTGGGCACGTCTACACTGCAGTCAGACACCGGCGGCTGGCCCGTGCCCGCTGACTTGGGCTCACACGGCTCGGGCCGTGGGGCTGTTTAACTGTGGTGTCCATGTTCCGGCTGGGAAGAGATACCCTTGGTGTCTGTTCAGAACCTGTCACAATGGGGACCCTGACCTTGGTCAGTGTCTGTGCAGAGCCCTGACCAAGGCTCTGGTGGGAGGTGGCACCCTCCCACCTCGCAGGGTCCTACAGGCTGGCTCCAGCCCGAGTCCAGACATCTACACTGCAATTAACCAGCCCCTTCGCCTGAGCCCTGTGAGCCTGAGGCAGCTGCCATGGGCCAGCTGGGGGGTTTTAATCATGGGTGGCAAGTTATATACCCACATTGTGCCCAGGCACCAGCAATATTCAGAGCCCAGGGGCCCAGCTCCACCAATGTTTGGGGCCAGGTCTCCCGCCCAGCCCCACCTTCTGCCCCCCCCCGCACCTCCTGAGTGTCTTCCGCCCCCTCAACCCCCTTGCTGACCCAGAAGCAGGGCGTCCCTGCTTCTTCTGTGCAGCTCCATGCTGCCCTGCTGCAGGGTCCTAGTGCCCTCCAAATCGACTGCCAGGGCACACTCTGAGCCTGCCCTTCTACCTCAGACCCTTCCCTTTTCCGGTGGGACCTCTATCAGCACAGGCTCCCTCCACCCACAGTCACCACTCCTGCCCCATGCTGGGCAAGGAGGCAGCCCCATCCCCCACCGCCAGTGAGGCTACAGTCAGGGAAAACAGCAGGGGAGGGGGAGCACAGAGCACCCCCTGGCACCCACCATGGGGGAGGCGAGGGAGATTCCTGGACCTGAGAGGGGCTCTAGGAGCACTTGCAGTGACAGTGCTGGGGGTGAGTGTGCTGCTGGGGGGGTGGGAAAGGGGGGCTCCTTCCCCTGAGCTCGCTGCTGCCGGCAGGGAAAGGGCTGGGGGGAGTCCTCCTCTCTGGCCCCTGTCCTGGAGCAGCCTGCCTGCACCCCAAACTCATCCCCAGCCCTGCCCCACCCCAGAGCCCACACCCCCAGCCAGAGCTTTCATCCCCCCACCACATCCTCAACCCTAGCCCTGAGCCCCTCCAGCACCCCAAACCCCTCATCCCAAGCCCCAGCCCTCATCTCCACACCCGAACCTTCTGCCCCAGCCCTGAGCCCCCTCCTGCATCATGAACCCAGCCCCAGCCCCACCCCACAGCCCTCACCCTAGACCCCTCCTCTCTGCCATAGTCCTGAGCCCCCTCCCACATCCCAAACCCAGCCCCACCCCTGCATCCCCTCCCTTCTCCAAACTCCCTCCAAGAGCCTGCACCCCTTTCCTCCACACACCCTCCCATCCCCAAACTCCCTCCCAGCGTCTGCACCCTGCACCCCAGACCTCCTCCCCCACTCAAAATCCCTCCCAGAGCCTTGGGTAGGTGGGGGGGGGCAGAGTTTTGGGGGAGGGGGACGGACAGAGTTTGGGCCGGGGTGGGTTCTGGGCACCACCAAAATTTCTACAAACCTGCCGCCCATGGTTTTAATGGCAGGGTAGAGATACCCTGAGTGTCTGTTCAGCACCTGTCACAATGGGGACCCTGATCTTGGTCAGTGTCTGCGCAGAGTCCTGCACGCAGGGGGCCTGATCTCAGTCGGGGGCTCTGCAACTCCCGGCATAACAGGATCCTGGATTTTGTTTAGAGCCCCTGCAGCGCCTGGCAAAATGTGGGGCCAGGATCTCTGTCAGGGTCTGTGCAGTGCCCAGTACAGTGGTGGGGCGTGATCTGGGTTGGGGTCAGTGCAATGCCAGACCCAACGGGAACATAGATCTCAGTCGAGGTCTCTGAAGTGCCCAGCACAATGGAGGCAGCAGTTTGGGTTGCAGTCGTGCACTGCCTGACACAAGGGGGCCGTGATCTCGGTCCAGGTCTCAGTTTTACCTGGCACAACAGTGGGGTCTGATCTCACCTGGGGTCTCAGCAGCGCCTGGCAGAACAAGACCCAGATCTCAGTTGGGGTCTCTGCAGCGCCTGGCAGAACAGGGCCCAGATCTCAGTTGGGGTCTCTGCAGCGCCTGGCAGAACAGGGCCATGCTCAGTACGATAAGAGCCCTGATCTCAGTCACACACCTGGAGAGAAAAGCGGGAAGATTTTCGAGAATTCGATATCAGTATTTCAGAACGGAGGAGAAAATGGGGCACAAACTAAATATTTGCCAATATAAGGGACAAGCATCAACAGGTGGGGAGATTCAACCATTTAAGAGAAAAGAGGGGAAATGTGAGGCGATTATACAGCGATATTGAATCAGCAACAGAATGGGATGGATTCTTCTTGCCTCACATTCCCATGGCCGGCAGGGAGCCCTGGGTGATGTGGCTTTCACAGGGGAAAGGAGGGGGCTGGAGCCAGAAGGTCACTGGCTGTGGGGAGGGGCTGGCAGTGGGATCTGGGAATGTGACTAGCGGGTGATGGAGGAGGCACGGGGGGGGGGGGGTGGGCACTGCTGGGTTGGGCAGGGTGGGGAGGGGAGTAGCTGGACTGGGAAACCTGGGGCTGGGCCGTCTCCATGGGGACACTTGCTCCTCCTCCTTCCTGGCCCTTCCCAGGCCCCGTTGCCAGCAGAGAGAGCCCCCCCCCCGCCCCCAGCCCAGCCCAGAGGTGTCCCTGTCTCAGGCCCCCCCAGCCTCTGCCCATTCACCCTCTGCCCAGCTCAGGAATCACTCGGGGGAACCATTTCCCACCCGCACAAGGACAAATCAGCCCCCCCCTTTCTCGCCCCTTCCTCGGGCTGCACTGACACTTCCCCCCCGCCCCTTTCCCAGGGGGGGCAGCGGTAAATCCGAGGGGGTCTCAGCCCCCCCGGGACCCCCCCGCCCGGGTCTCACCCCCCGGCAGCCCCCGCCTGGCCGGGCCCTGGGGGCGCTCGGCTCCAGCGGGGGCAGCAGCTCCGAGCCCCCCGCAGATCCCGGCGCTGCGAGATGCCCGGTCTCCCCCCCCCCGGACACTGGGGCGGAGTCACCGCCCGGCCCCGCCCCCGGGCTCGCGCCGGGACCTGGAGGCTGCAGCTCCGCAGCGGGGGCGGAGCCTGGGCCGGGCACGAGGGGGTTAATGAAGGTCTCTCCCGCCGCGATCTGCGCATGCCCAGAGCACAACGGCACAAACCCTTCTCCGGCCCGGGAGAGGCTCCAACGGCCCCGCACGAGCCAGGCAGAACCGCAGCGCCCCGCGCGATTCGCGCTCCGGCTTCGCCTCCCTCGCCGACGTCACTTCCGCTCCAGGGAGAGCCCGGAACTACATCTCCCAGCCTGCCCCGGGGCCGCGTCCGCCCTCTCCAGCCCGGGTAAGGGAGGGGTCAGCAGCTGAAACTGCGCATGCTCCGTGCGAGCCCCGCTGCGGGCGGGAGAACAAAGCTGCTGCTGCCGCCTCCGTGTGAGCCGGTGAGTGAGAGACCCGGGGGGGGGGCGTTTTACCTGCAGCGATTTGTCCTTGTCCGGGTGGGAAATTGTCCCCCAGGGTCAGTCCCCAGCACGTGGCTCCCCTGGCGTGGGGGGGGGGTGAGAGGCCGGTTCTCTGCCGGGGCGGGGACGGGAGGGGCACGTGTCCCCCGTGGGGGCTGCCCGGACCCCGGTGTCCCAGTTACTGCCCCCAACTACCAACACAGCCACCTGCCCATCCCCCACTGCTGCCCCCTTCCCTCATCCAGGGACCTGCCACCTCCCCCACCCCCCTTTGCCCTCTTAACGCAGCTCCTCACAGGGCTCCCTGCTGCCCGTGGGGGTGGGAGGAGCCATCACTTTCTGTATATGTATTGGACTGTAATATAAAATCCAGTCCAACAGGCCTGCTTTTCCCTCTAGTTATGTAGCAGTAATATAAAATCCCCTGTGATCTTGGTGGTGTTCATAGAATCATAGGCTTTGGCTACACTTAAACTTCAAAGCGCTGCCATGGCAGTGCTGCCGCGGCAGCGCTTTGAAGCGCTAAGTGTAGTCAAAGCGCCAGCGCTGGGAGAAAACTCTCCCAGCGCTGTCCGTACTCCACCTCCCTGTGGGGAATAAAGGACAGCGCAGCTCCCAGCGCTGGGGCTTTGACCACACTGGTGCTTTGTAGTGCTGCAATTTGCAGCGCTGCAGAGGGTGTGTTTTCACACCCTGCTGCAGCGCTGCAAATTGGTAAGTGTAGCCAAGCCCGAAGGGTTGGAAGGGACCTCAGGCAGTATCTAGTCCAACCCCCTGCTCAAAGCAAGACCAATCCCCAACAGATTTTTACTGCAGATTCCTAAATGGCCCCCTCAAGGATTGAACTCACAACCCCAGGTTTAGCAGGCCAATGCTCAAACCACTGAGCTATCCCTCTCCCCTCTCTCATGTTATCAACTGTGTAGTTTCTGACATGTATTCTCTGCAATCTCAAAGATTGATAAAAATTATCCTAAACCCCACTTTTTCTCTTATTGTCTATTTCTAATTGACTATGGCCTGAGATTTTTCCCTGTCTCTCTAATTATAAAATACTAAGAAAATCTCAAATTTACACCTTTTCTCACATTCCTGAACATGGATATAAAATGTTGGCAAATGTTGCCCATTTTCTCTCTATTCAGTTATCAGATACTGATGTGAAACACTCAGATTTTACCTCATATCAACAACTGATATAAAATCCTTCTGATTTTCCACTTTCCTCTCTAAACATATTTAATACCCGTCAAATCCAGAGGCCTCCCCCTGTTTGGGGGATCAGTGGTTCCCAGCTGGTAACAGGAGAGTTGGCTGGACCCTTTTCTTTTCTCCAGCTGGCACTGGGTGAGGAGGTCACTCTGAGTGCAGCGTGGGTCCAGAAGTATCCCAAAGCCCATGACAAATGGTCACTGGGAGGGGCTGCTTCCCGCAGTGCGAAGATGTAGCTAGTGACAGGGCATGGACCCTTCTTGCCCTCCAGGCCTTCCATTCTCCTGTTAAAGCAGCACCCTCCAGGGATCCCTCTGCTTGTGTGACTGGCCAGCATGGAGCAGTGATACCTCACTGTGTCTGCTAAGTGGATAGAAAGTTAACACTGTTGCTGGGGTAGGGGATGGGGTGTCTGTGTGGGGAGATTGCAGCTGGAGCTGAAGGGGCATTGTGGGAGGGGGAGGCCTCTGGGTGACTGGGCAGAGGGTTCTGGAGTTTTGGGGGGGTGGGTTCTGATGTGCCCAGCCCTGAGGCTGTGGGTCCTGGAGGTGGGTATCGCTGGGGACACGTTGGTGCAGAACAGTGAGGGTGGGCGTCTCTTGGGGAGGCGGGGCAGGGGGCTGGAGGGAGCCTGGTGCTGTGCCAGGGGCTCAGTCATGCCCAATGCACAGAGCTGGGTGGGGGAGTCCCAGGCGCTAGGTCGGGATGCCAGGCAAGCAGAGGGAGGGGTCCCATTGTAAAGCATCAGGGGGTCCCAGGCAAACGGCCTGGCAGGTCCTGCTGGAGGACAGGTGGGGGTCCTAGGCAGGCAGTAGGGGAATCCTGGGCAGGCAGTGAGGGACTGAATTCCCAGTGAGGGGTCCCCTGGGGGGGTGTCCCTGGCTGTTGGGGGCTCTTGGCGGGGGGAACCTTTAGGATTCCCAGCCTGCCAGTGATGGTCTGGTGGGGCTTCTCTGGCCAGTGGGGTGCTGAGGGGTATCTGGAGTCCCTGTTCAGGGATTTGGGGGTTGGGTCCTAGGGAATATCTGGTGGGACCCTGGCTGCGGGGTCTGGGCTCTGGGTACTGGGGGCCCCTGGATGGAGGCTCTGGGGGCTGCTACTAACCATGCTCCTTCTCTCTGATCAGCTTGTGCCAGAATCCTGGCTCCAAGCACGTCCCAGCATTCCCCAGCCAGGCCCAGTCACCATGATAACTTTCTAGCCACTTATCAAACATCTTGAAAACTCCAGGACCTTCCAGTTCCATTGGGAAAATTTGTGCCCCGAGTCCTTATACTAGATCTTGGGGGTGCGGCAGGTGGGAAGGGGGCTAGAAATGCCACACAATGGTCTCTTCCACAGCATTCTGGACTCATTCATTCTGAAATCTGGTTTCATTGAGACCATTGTAAATCCAGAGTCACTGCATGGAAAGACAAGGAGTGACTCCAGATGGACAGTGGGGCAAATGAGATCAGCAGTTCTCCCTGTGAGGAGGGGCTCTCATTAGCTGCTCTCCCCAGAGAGCTAAAGGAGGGAAGCTGCTCAAACGCTCTGTCCCTCTCTGCCCGGGATATTGGGGTTCAGCTTCCTGGGTCAGATGCTGCAGCCTCCATTGTGATCTGGGAGACCAGGCTTAGCAGCTGCTGCTCCCCCAGCGGGGCTCTGTGCTGAGATGTGACCTTAATTAAAGCTGCTTCTCTGCCTGGCCCAGGTGATGACTTTCTCCAGCTGGTCCTAGCCCCTTGGGGCAGCCCTGGGCCCTGTTAATACAAATTCTACCACAGACTCCAGGTAACTGAAAGTCCTCTGGGAAAGTGCTTGGGGACTGGCAAGAAAGTGACTCTACACAAACAGCCTCTCCTCCCATTCGCAATTGCCAGGAGCAAATCCAGCCGTGGGAGAGCAAAGCCCCCAGGAATGGGACTGTCCCAGCCAGAGGGACAGGGAGAGAGGACAGGGGAAGGAGAGACTGAAAGGGGCAGTGGGAGAAATGAGTGCGGGGAGAGATTTCCAGCTCTCTAGTGCACCCAGACACATGTATTGCAGCATCCCTGGGCAGAACCACTTTCCAGTGATCAAGAAAAGGATCAGACAGAGGAAAAGCTGGTTCTTGACTCCATATTCCCCCTGCTGGGGTGTGACTGCCGGGGGGTCAGTGTCCGAGGGAATCCCCCACAGTGACTCCTTTGGTTCTGCTCTTTTCTAGCCTTGTGTTCAGAGACTTAGTTATGAGATTGGGAGAGGGAGAAGGAAGGTTTAAAATCTCTCTCTGGGCTTAGCCTGGCAGGAGGGGCCAGGTCTACACTGTAATAAAGAGATTGAGCATTTTCACAGGATGGCAGAATCTAGGATGTCTGTCTGCAGGGAAAGGGCCTGGGGGAATCGTCCTGTGAAATTAACTAAAGCCTGTTCTGTAACCCCCACAACTGCCCTTCTCACCCTCCCAGGCTGCAGAATGACGTCCGTGTTTCACTCCAGCTCATCCCATCCTGCCATGGAACAGGGGAGAGAAATGGCTGCAGAGGAGGCTGTTCAGGTAGGGATTATCGGGGGGTTGCTGGTGGGTTCCTGCAGGAGGGAGAGGGACAGCAAATACACCGGAGATGGGAAGATTTGAACAGTCTGGTTTGGAGCCGGGCAGGAAATGCACAGGGTGGGGAAGGGAGGAGGACAGCTTGTGACATTCCTGCTGGGGGGAGTTTAATGAATGGCCCAGATTCTAGAAACAGACCCATGAGATTAGGAGGTGGAAATACCCTAATTTGTGAAACAGAAAATAACTCTCCTACATGGGGCTAGGAAAACTGACCAGACTCCCAGTGCTGGAGCCTGACCTGAGTGACCAGCGGCTGCTGTGAGATATGAAGGGGGCACCCACAAGTGAGGTTTAGGGGAGATTCCCCTCCCTTCATATCCAGCTCCTCATAATGGGGAGGGTGTTGGGCTTCCTACCAGGGAACTCTCCCTGGTCCCTGCTAGGGGCTCCATCTCCTTTATCCGTCTGTGGCTAGTAGGCATGTGATGGATCTGCTGGGAGAGAAAAGGGACTCTCTATTCGTCCCCTTAACCTGGTGTTTCCAGGATGCTCTGAGTGGGGTGGAGGTGGGACTCTGACTGTGATCCACCCAGAGCTTGCATTTGATTGGCTTCTCTCCCCCACAAATAGTGGGGCTGTGAGTGAGGCAGCAGGTACTGAGTGTTGGACTCTTGCTCTTTCAGGGGCCAGTGACCTTCGAGGAGGTGGCTGTGTATTTCACCAGGGAAGAGTGGGCTCTGCTGGACTTTGCTCAGAGAGCCCTCTACAGAGATGTCATGCAGGAGAACTATGAGAATGTGACCTTGCTGGGTAAGGATTCCTGTCCCCTCAGTTCTTGGAAGGGGAAATGAAGAGATACGGTTCACGCCAGCCCCACAATGCCACCTCTGCTCTGTCCTGTCTCTGCATCACCCCAATATGCCAGTGACCCACACACTGCCACAGACCCTCCCCTGCTGCAGAACACAGGAACAGTATTGCACAGTGTCAAATATCTCCTGTTTGCATAAGTAAACTTCTTTGAGATGGGGCGACCACATCTGCACGCAGTGTTATGCTCCTACAAAGCACACGGGATCTTTATAGAGGAAGGTAAATACGCACACACACACACACACACCCTCTGCCAGAGCAGTTCATAGTTACCAGTCCCTTGTAGCTCGAGTCAATCTAATGCCCAATTACACTGAGCACGAGTGTGGGGCTGGGCTCTTGTCGGTCGCAATCCAATGCTCCGGGAGCGTGGCAAGATGAACCAAACTCCCATGGCCAAGCACCCTGGTTCTTATAGGGTTTTTTCCTTTCTTGAAGTCTATGGATTTTGCTGTATCAGTTTGTGATCGGTTACTTCTTAACTGGTGTAAACATTCCAGTGCACCTCTGAGAGGGTCAGCCTGTCCTTTGTTCTGATTTAATCAGTTGTCCTCAGGGGTGCCAGCCTTTACCTCAGAGTTATCAATCTGCCCTTCTTTATGGATGCGCGTTGATGATTCTTTGATGTCCTTTAAGTCTCTTGACTCCTTCTTCCTTGACTCTGTCTATAACAATGGCATTTACACCTTCTCTTTTCCTGATGCATACATCCTCATTCACACAAACCCACTGAGAATACAAACAGTAGTGTTTTATATCGAGCAAAAAGGCATTACAAATGAAACCTTGCCTTCAATGTTTCTCTAATCTACTTAACATAGACACAATAGAGAATCCTGTGTCTTATTTACTAAACCTTAAAACAAAGACATGTAGATTTAACTAGAGTGCCTAATTTGTAATACATAGAGGAAACCATAGTAGACAGTGTAACTTATCCTAAAACAAAAGGTGACCATAATCAGTCAGAAGGATTGTTCTGGTCTGTCATTCCTTTCTGCTATTCAAACAGGGTGGCTGACAGGATGAAATCAAATCGTACATTAAATTCTCACAGTACATTATAAAATCCAGCTCCCACAGCCGTATTCGAGATGTGGGCGCACCATAGATTTGTATACAGGCAATATGATATTTTCTGTCTTTTCTATCCCTTGCATAATGATTCCCAACATTCCATTCGCTTTTTGCTGCTGCTGCACATTGAGTGGATGTTTTCAGAGAACTATCCATAGTGACTCCAAGATCTCTCTCTTGAGTGGAAACAGCTAATTTAGACCTCATCATTTTATATGTCTAGTTGGGATTATGTTTTCCAATGGGCTGCACTATGTGCTATCCTGACATCTAGTACTGCTGATATCCTGCATTCAGTGATATCCCTGCCCTTCCTGTTCCCTTTCTCCACTGAACCCCACCAGCCCATGGTTACTGTTCCCAGCTTCCCCAGGACTCTCTCTTTGTCTCTGGACCTCTCCGTCAGCAAGAAGCAGTGGCAGGGAGACTTGCCCTCTCTCTGGAGTCTTGGATTTCTGGGACATGGATTTACTTTCTCTGTGTTTTGGGAGCTTCTTTGAAATTGAGTGTCTGTGACATTAACCACAGTGCAATCTGGAGTGTTGAACAGCTGTGTCCCCTCAGTTTCCCAAGCTGGGGTGACTTTTACACTGTTTTACTGTGAGAGCAGCCACTCCTGGGCAGTTAACACACAGTCTCCAGCATGTAACTCGCTCCCAGCTACACAGTATTTACTGCTGCTAGTCAGCGACCCAGGAGTTACAGTGCAGCACAGGAAAACCCCAGAAAAGTCTTTGTTCCCAGACTTCCCCCAGAAATGTGCATCTTTCCCTGTCCAGCACACTACTGAACAAGGCAAGCTCATATGAAGTCTGACATTTCATCAGTGGAAAATGACATGCACCAGCCTTGTTATCCCATGTAGATGAGTGGACTCATCCCTGCGGCACCCCCTGCTGGTGACTTCTGGGAATTAGCTCATTCCAGCTCCGGAGCGCCCTCTGCAGGCCAGTGATCCACCTGTCCTCTGGCCCCCCATGTCCCTCCCTGGACCTGGTGCCCCTTTTACCTGGGGTGCTGCCCTCTGGCAGTAACCCCTCAGTCTTAGGGTCTCCCCTCCCCAGGGAACTCCCACCCTCTATGTTTATGTATTGGACTGTAATATAAAATCCAATCAAAGAGTCCCCCTTTTCCCTCTAGTTATTCAATAGCTGCCCAGCCCAGGTGATGACTTTCTGCAGCTGGTACTAGCCCCTTGGGGCAGCCCTGGGCCCCGTTAATACAAATTCTACCACAGAGTCCAGGTAACTGAAAGACCTCTGAGAAAGTGCTGGGGACTGGCAAGAAAGTGACTCTACACAAATAGCCTCTCCTCCCATTAGCAATTGCCAGGACCAAATCCAGCCATGGGAGAGCAAAGCCCCCAGGAATGGGACTATCCCAGCCAGAGGGGCAGGCAGAGAGGACAGGGGAAGGAGAGACTGAAAGAGGCAGTGGGAGAAATGAGTGGGGGGAGAGATTTCCAGCTCTCTAGTCCACCCAGACACATGTATTGCAGCATCCCTGGGCAGAACCACTTTCCAGTGAACAAGAAAAGGATCAGACAGAGGAAAAACTGGTTCTTGACTCCATATTCCCCCTGCTGGGGTGTGGCTGCCCTGGGGACAGTGTCCGAGGGAATCCCCCACAGTGACTCCTTTGGTTCTGCTCTTTTCTAGCCTTGTGTTCAGAGACTTTGTTACGGGATCGGGGAGGGAGAAGGAAGGTTAAAAATCTCTCTGTGGGCTTAGCCTGGCAGGAGGGGCCAGCTCCACACTGTAATAAAGAGATTGAGCATTTTCCCAGCATGGCAGAATCTAGGATGTCTGTCTGCAGAGAAAGGGCGTTATAGAATCGTCCTGTGAAATTAACTAAAGCCTGTTCTGTAACCCCCACAACTGCCCTTCTCACCCTCCCAGGCTGCAGAATGACGTCCATGTTTCGCTCCAGCTCATCCCATCCTGCCATGGGACAGGGGAGAGAAATGGCTGCAGAGGAGCCTGTTCAGGTAGGGATTATCGGGGGGTTGCTGGTGGGTTCCTGCAGGAGGGAGAGGGACAGCAAATACACCGGAGATGGGAAGATTTGATTTGGGGAGGGATAGCTCAGTGGTTTGAGCATTGGCCTGCTAAACCCAGGGTTGTGAGCTCAATCTTTGAGGGGGCCACTTAGGAATCTGGGGCAAAAATTGGTCCTGCTAGTGAAGGCAGGTGGCTGGACTCATTGACCTTTCAAGGTCCCTTCCAGTTCTAGGAGATTAGTATATCTCCAATTATTTAAAAAATAACAACAAAACTTGCACAGTCTGGTTTGGAGCGGGGCAGGAAATGCACAGGGTGGGGAAGGGAGGAGGACAGCTTATGACAAACCTGCTGGGAGTTGTTTAATAAATGGCCCAGATTCTAGGAACAGACCCATGAGATTAGGAGGTGGAAATACCCTAATTTGTGAAACAGAAAATAACCCTCCTACATGGGGCTGGGAAAACTGACCAGACTCCCAGTGCTGGAGCCTGACCTGACTGACCAGCGGCTGTGAGATATGAAGGGGGCACCCATCAGTGAGGTTTAGGGGAGATTCCCCTCCCTTCATATCCAGCTCCTCACAATGAGGAGGGTGTTGGGCTTCCTACCAGGGAGCTCTCCCTGGTCCCTGCTAGGGGCTCCATCTCCTGTATCGGTCTGTGGCTAGTAGGTGTGTGATGGATCTGCTGGGAGAGACAAGGGGCTCTGTATTCATCTCCTTAACCTGGTGTTTCCAGGATGCTCTGAGTGGGGTGGGGGTGGGGCTCTGACTGTGATCCACCCAGAGCTTGCATTTGATTGGCTTCTCTCCCCCACAAATAGTGGGGCTGTGAGTGAGCCAGCAGGTACTGAGTGTTGGACTCTTGCTCTTTCAGGGGCCAGTGACCTTTGAGGAGGTGGCTGTGTATTTCATCAGGGAAGAGTGGGCTCTGCTGGACCCTGCTCAGAGAGCCCTCTACAGAGACGTCATGCAGGAGAACTATGAGACTGTGACCTCGCTGGGTAAGGATTCCTGTCCCCTCAGTTCTTGGAAGGGGAAATGAAAAGATACGGTTCATGCCAGCCCCACAATGCCACCTCTGCTCTGCCCTGTCTCTGCATCACCCCAATATGCCAGTGACCCACACACTGCCACAGACCCTCCCCTGCTGCAGAACACAGGAGCAGTATTGCACAGTGTCAAATATCTCCTGTTTGCATAAGCAAACTTCTTTGAGATGGGGCAACCACATCTGCATTCAGTGTTATGCTCCTACAAAGCACACGGGATCTTTATAGAGGAAGGGAAATACACAGCATTTATTGAGAATACAACAGTTACTTACACACACACACACACACACACACCTCTGCCAGAGCAGTTCATAGTTACCAGTCTGTTGTAGCGTAAGCCAATCTAAAGGCCAGTTAGATTGAGCACGACTGTGGGGCTGGGCTCTTGTTGGCCACGATCCAATGCTCCTGAAGTGTGGCAAGATGAACCCAAACTCCCATGGTCAAGCACCCTGGTTCTTATAGGGTTTTTTCCTGTGTTGAAGTCTATGGATTTTGCTGTGTCAATTTGTGATCGGTTACTTCTTAACTGGTGTAAACATTCCAGTGCACCTCTGAGAGGGTCAGCCTGTCCTTTGTTCTGATTTAATCAATTGTCCTCAGGGGTGCCAGCCTTTATCTCAGGGTCATCAATCTGCCCTTCTTTATGGATGCGCGTTGATGATTCTTTGATGCCCTTTAAGTCTCTTGACTCCTTCTTCCTTGACTCTGGCTGTAACAATGGCCTTTACACCTTCTCTTTTCCTGGTGCATACATCCTCATTCACACAAACCCACTGAGAATACAAACAGTAGTGTTTTATATCGAGCAAAAAGGCATTGCAAATGAAACCTTGCCTTCAATGTTTCTCTAATCTACTTAACATAGACACAATAGAGAATCCTGTCTCTTATTTACTCAACCTTAAAAGAAAGAAATGTATATTTAACTAGAGTGCCTAATTTGTAATACATAGAGGAAACCATAGTAGACAGTGTAACTTATCCTAAAACAAAAGGTGACCACAATCAGTCAGAAGGATTGTTCTGGTCTGTCATTCCTTTCTGCTATTCAAACAGGGTGGCTGACAGGATGAAATCAAATCATACATTAAATTCTCACAGTACATTATAAAATCCAGCTCCTACAGCTGTATTCGAGATGTGGGCGTACCATAGATTTATATACAGGCAATATGATATTTTCTGTCTTTTCTATCCCTTGCTTAATGATTCCCAACATTCCGTTCGCTTTTTGACTGCTGCTGCACATTGAGTGGATGTTTTCAGAGAACTATCCATGACTCCAAGATCTCTCTCTTGAGTGGAAACGGCTAATTTACACCTCATCATTTTGTATGTCTAGTTGGGATTATCTTTTCCAATGGGCTGCACTATGTGCTATCCTGACATCTAATACTGCTGAGGTCCTGCATTCAGTAATATCCCTGCCCTTCCTGTTCCCTTTCTCCACTGAACCCCACCAGCCCATGGTTACTGTCCCCAGCTTCCCCAGGACTCTCTCTTTGTCTCTGGACCTCTCCGTCAGCAAGAAGCAATGGCAGGGAGACTTGCCCTCTCTCTGGAGTCTTGGATTTCTGGGACATGGATTTACTTTCTCTGTGTTTTGGGAGCCTCTTTGAAATTGAGTGTCCGTGACATTAACCACAGTGCAACCTGGAGTGTTGAACAGCTGTGTTCCCTCAGGGGGGACACATAGCTCAGTGGTTTGAGCATTGGCCTGCTAAACCCAGGGTTGTGAGTTCAATCCTTGAGGAGGCCACTTGGGGATCTGGGGCAAAAATTGGTCCTGCTAGTGAAGGCAGGGGGCTGGAGTCAATGACCTTTCAAGGTCCCTTCCAGTTCTAGGAGATTGGTATATCTCCAATTATTACCTTTATTACCTTCCCAAGCTGGGGTGACTTTTCCACTGTTTTACTGTGAGAGCAGCCGCTCCTGGGCAGGTAACACACAGTCTCCAGCATGTAACTCACTCTCAGCTACACAGTATTTAGTGCTGCTAGTCAGCGACTCAGGAGTTACAGTGCAGCACAGGAAAACCCCAGAAAAGTCTCTGTTCCCAGACTTCCCCCAGAAATGTGCATCTTTCCCTGTCCAGCACAGTACTGAACAAGGCAACCTCATAGGAAGTCTGACATTTCATCAGTGGAAAATGACATGCACCAGCCTTGTTATCCCATGTAGATGAGTGGACTCACCCCTGAGGCACCTCCTGCTGGTGATTTCTGGGAATTAGGTCATTCCAGCTCCGGCGCACCCTCTGCAGGCCGGAGATCTGCCTGTCCTCTGCCCCCCCATGTCCCTCCCTGGACCTGGTGCCCCTTTTACCTGGGGTGCTGCCCTCTGGCAGTAACCCCTCAGTCTTAGGGTCTCCCCTCCCCAGGGAACTCCCACCCTCTATTCCCACCTCGGCTCAGTATAAGGCCAGTCATTGTCTAGCCCCACACCCTGGGGCAGGCTGCAGTATCAGCCACTCATCACTGGCAAGGAGGGTTTGGACCTGCTGCCTTTGCCTACCGCTGGGCTGCCCTCTGCAACCCCCCAGTACCTATTTCCTTCTGCTAGGCCGCAGCCTGGGGCTTTCCAGGCTGGAGCTCCCCAGCTCCTCTGCCTTTCCCCAGCCCTGCTCCGCTCAGGTACCCTGTGTCCAGCTCCCTGCAGCCAGGCCCATCTCCCTCTACAAACAGAGAGAGACTCTATCTGTCCCTGGCTTCTCTGCCTTTATAGGGCCAGCTGAGTCTGTTTGGGGCGTGGCCCCAGCTGCAGCCACTTCCCCCAATCAGCCCAGCCTAAAAGCTGCTTTCTCCTGTCACAGCCCCCTCCCAGGGCTGTTTTTAACCCTTCAGGGCAGGAGCAGGGGTCCACCCCACTACAATGCAGTTTCCAACACACTTTAATCCAAACACACTAGTTGGATAAAACAATAAAAGAAGATTGTTAATTACCAAAAAAAAAGATTTTAAGTGACTACAGGTAACGAGGCATAAAACTCAGAATTGTTTACAAAAGAAATGCAGTTAAAACACAAATAAATGTGTTAGTCTCTAAGGTGCCACAAGTACTCCTGTTCTTTTTACAAACTAACGTGTAAGTCAGGGGTGGGCAAACTACAGCCCGCAGGCCACATCCGGCCCGCGGGCCCAGCCTGCCCGGCCCCTGAGCTCCTGGCCGGGGAGGCTCCCCTCCCCTGCTGTCCCCTTGCCCCCCGCTGTCCCCCTGCAGCCTCAACATGCCGCGCCACCAGTGCTCTGGCCCACCGCTCCTGGGCAGTGCTGCAGCGGTGGGGCTGCGAGCCCCTACTGCTCTGAGCGGCATGGTAAGGGGGCCGGTCTGCACGCTCCTGAGGGACCTTGTGTCTAGCTCTGGTGGGCCGCATGGCTGTGGTAAGGGGGCCATGGCTGGGGGGTTGGATAAGGGGCATGGAGTCCCGGGGACAGTCAAGGGACAGGGAGCAGGGGGCAGTTGGGCGGCTGGTCAGGGGATGGGGAATGGGGGGGTTGGATAGGCGTGGGATTCCCGGGGTCCGTCAGGGGGCAGGGATGTGGATATGGGTCGGGGCAGTCAGGGGACAGGAGGGGTTGGGTGGGGTTCTGCGGGGTGGTAGTTAGGGTGGGGGTTGGGAGGGGACAAGGACCAGGGAAGCTTAGATAGGGGGTGGGATCCCAGGGGAGTCCTGGGGGTGGTGGTTAGTGGTGGTGGGGGTCTCTGGAGCAGGTGATCAGAGGACAAGGAGCAGGGGGTTTGGATGGGTCGGCAGTTCTGAAGGAGGCAGTCGGGACAGGAAGTGGGTCGGGTCGGATAAGGGGCGGGATCAGGCTGTTTGGGGAGGCACAGCCTTCCCTACCCGGCCCTCCATACAATTTTGGAAGCCCAATGTGGCCCTCTGGCTAAAAAGTTTGCCCACCCCGATCTAAGTTAACAAGCTGAAACAGATTGAAAGCAAATGTTCTCTCTCCATCTGCTGAGACAGGCTGGTTTTCCTTTCAGCCAGGACTCCCCTAACCCGCCCCTGCCGCCCACGTTCAGCTCTGCAGGAGTTGTCATGAGCAGAGGGGAAGGGGAGAGAGAGAGTCTCAAGCATTTTTCTCACCTCTTTTTATAATTCAGTCCTTTGTACTAGAAACAACTTCAGTTCTCAGCTGAGTCATGGTGCCAGGCTGTCCGTTGTACATATGAGCTTCAAGTGTCCCTGTGATGGAATGTAAATGTCTTCACACCTTCCCCCTGCCGCAGAATGGCTGTTTGACCAGCTGTTTAACTTGCTGTCTCCGAGAAACTGATCTTCCCCGGAATTATAACTTTCAGTAATATCATACAGTAAAATCTCATAATTTTACATAGTGTTGCTACACATTTTAACAGGATAATATTCAGTAGATTGTGTTTTCAAAATGCCATTCTGTGTACAAAATTGATCATAATTTTCTAGAAGAGTGAACATAGGGACAGACTGACACAGTGTCTGTCTGTGTGTGTTCCCAGCAGATAAGTGGGTATTTCAATACATCACGCCGAGTGTTCAGCATCTTCAAGGACTGGTCCTGGGAATTCACTGCTTTACCAAGTGTGACACTGTATGGAATTGTGAAACTGCTCCTTGTCCCCTGAGCGCCCCCTCCAGAGACCCCCTCTCCCAGGACCCCACCCCCTATCCAACCCCGCTGCTACCTGTCCCCTGACTGCCCTGACCTCTATCCACCACCCTGCCCACTGACAGACCCCTGGGACTCCCACACCTATCCAACCCCCCATCCCCCCCGAACCTCCACCCCATCCAACTGTCCCCTAACTGCCCCCCAGGACTCCCTACCCCTTATCTAACCCCCGACCTCCTTACCATGCTGCTCACAGCAGCGTGTCTGGCAGCCATGTGGACCATGCAGAGCCAGACACACTGCCCAGCAGGAGCGCACAGCCCCGCCCCGCAGGAGCGCACTACCCGCGCGGTGGCGTGGCTATGGGGGAGGGGCTAGTCTCCCCAGCCAGGAGCTCAGGCACTGGGCAGGATGGTCCTGTCGGCTGGATGTGGACCGTGGGCCATAATTTGCCCATCCCTGATCAAGGGCATAAACCTATTGAGTCAGCAAGACATGCAGGGGTATGTCTGTGTGCTGAGACCTCCGAGGCTTTTCCATGCCATGTGCTGTGAAGCTTGTGTTTGGGACACAGGAAGTACAAGCCACATGGCAAAAGGAATATAAAGGGCAGCTGCATCATCTCCATTTTGTCTTCAATCCCTCTTTCTACCTCTGGAGCAACTTCTCTACAAATTGAAGCCTTGAACAAAGGACTGAATGACCCATCCAAGCTGTGAATGTGTTCCAGACGGACTTTCAAGCCAGCAGCTCAACAATACTGCTAAGAACATGATGTATAGATTTCTGACTGCATCTCACTACTTTCCCATTTAACAACGTTTTTTGTGTCGTGTCTTGTCTTTCCATGCTAAAGGATTGGCTGGCAGTGTGGTCTTTTGGGTAAGATCCAAACCTGTAGTGATCTTGTAATGTGGCTGACCTTTTAGGGTCAGAAAAACATTTTGTATATGAGCAGAATTTTTAAATAACCTCTCACAGTACTGGACCTAGGTGCTGATTGGGAGTCGGAGAACTGGAATGCAATAAAGGGGGCCATGTGATTTCTTTTTTCAACTTCTCGATCACCCGTGTGTGGGATCAGAAGCACAGTTTGTGACTGGTCATTGAGTTTAACTTCAGTGTTAACCACCAGTTTTGGGAGCATCTGCTCTCCCTTTTTCATCCTGCCCTGACCCTGGCATTTTCAGTGTGGACTGCCCCAGGCACACCCGTCACACTGAGCACTGAAGTTAAATTAATAGAATGTTTTTTATGACAAAGTTATGAAATCAAGTGACCTCCTTTGTTTTCTTTCATCTGAGCAGGGTTTCCAATTTCCCAACCTGATGTGATCTCCCAGCTGGAACAAGGGGAAGAGCCATGGGTCCCAGACCTCCAGGGTTCAGAGGAAAGAGAGATCCTGAGAGCTCCCTGCACAGGTGAGGAAATATTAAACCAACTCAGAATCTGTAAGTGCCTGAAGGAAACATCTGGGATGCCCTACAATGCCCTTGGAAGGTCTCTCAGTTCAATATTGTCCCTAGCAGGGGTCCTATCCTTAGGGTAAATATAGCTTATGGCTTCTTGTAGACACTAGCAGACACCAGGCAGTAACTTCCTCCCTTCCCCCTGTGAATTCGGATGGGATGTGAATCCTGAATTGATCCCCTCCTCTCTCCTGTTTGGGGAAGAACTTGGGGGAGTTCAGTTCCTGATTTTTATTTGACCTCTCTCCAGTACTTGTATTGGTTTGGCCTTCCCCTTTCCATCCCTGTTTGAGGTTTCTGTCTCTATCACAGCAGGTGACGCAAGGGTATGTGAGAAAGAGGAGCAGAATTCTCCGCAGGAAAATGTTGAGCAAGTGGATAAACACAGAGCATTATCACAAAAATCGAAAAGGAATGTGTCCTGGAGTCGTAAGCAGGAAAAATCCCATGACATTCAGCACAGACCAGAAGGAGAGCAGGGAAACCAGCCAGAGGAGAATGTGGGTAAATGTATTTCCTGTCAGGAAACTCAGAAGGACCTCAAGGAAACCACAACACAACAGGAAATCCTCAGCAGAAAGAGAAAAAATACATGCAGTGAGTTTGGGGAAAACGTATGTGATTACTCCATCCTTATAAAGCATCACAGAATCCACACAGGGAAGAGGCCCTATGAAAGCACTGAGTGTGGAAAATGCTTCCCTAGCAGCTCAGCCCTTTCTCAACATCAGAGAATCCACATAGGGGAGAGGCCCTATGAATGCAGTGAGTGTGGGGAAAAATTCAATCGCAGCTCAAACCTTCTTACTCATCAGAGAATCCACACACAGGAGAGGCCCTATGAATGCAGTGAGTGTGGGAAAAGCTTCAGTCGCAGTTCAGGCCTTTCTAAACATGAGAGAATCCACACAGGGGAGAGGCCCTATGAATGCAGTGAGTGCGGGAAAACCTTCAGTTGCAGTTCACACCTTATTAGACATCAGAGAATCCACACAGGGGAGAGACCCTATGATTGCAGTGAGTGTGGGAAAAGCTTCACTAGCAGCTCAGGCCTTTATCAACATCAGAGAATCCACACAGGGGAGAGGCCTTATGAATGCAGTGAGTGTGGGAAAACCTTCAATTGCAGCTCAAACCTTCTTACCCATCAGAGAATCCACACAGGGGAGAGGCCCTATGAATGCAGTGAGTGTGGAAAATGCTTCACTAGCAGCTCAGCCTTTTCTCAACATCAGAGAATCCACACAGGGGAGAGGCCCTATGAATGCAGTGAGTGTGGGAAAACCTTCAGTCACAGTTCACACCTTATTAGACATCAGAGAATCCACACCGGTGGGAGACCCTATAAATGCAGTAAGTGTGGGAAAACCTTCAGTCACAGCTCAAACCTTCTTACCCATCAGAGAATCCACACAGGGGAGAGGCCCTATGAATGCAGTGAGTGTGGGAAAACCTTCAATTGCAGCTCAAACCTTGTTACCCATCAGAGAATCCACACAGGGGAGAGGCCCTATGAATGCAGTGAGTGTGGAAAATGCTTCACTGACAGCTCAGCCTTTTCTCAACATCAGAGAATCCACACAGGGGAGAGGCCCTATGAATGCAGTGAGTGTGGGAAAACCTTCAGTCACAGTTCACACCTTATTAGACATCAGAGAATCCACACCGGTGGGAGACCCTATAAATGCAGTAAGTGTGGGAAAACCTTCAGTCACAGCTCAAACCTTCTTACCCATCAGAGAATCCACACAGGGGAGAGGCCCTATGAATGCAGTGAGTGTGGGAAAACCTTCAATTGCAGCTCAAACCTTCTTACCCATCAGAGAATCCACACAGGGGAGAGGCCCTATGAATGCAGTGAGTGCGGAAAATGCTTCACTGTCAGCTCAGCCTTTTCTCAACATCAGAGAATCCACACAGGGGAGAGGCCCTATGAATGCAGTGAGTGTGGGAAAACCTTCAATCGCAGTTCACACCTTATTAGACATCAGAGAATCCACACCGGTGAGAGACCCTATAAATGCAGTGAGTGTGGGAAAACCTTCAATCGCAGTTCACACCTTATTAGACATCAGAGAATCCACACCGGTGAGAGACCCTATAAATGCAGTGAGTGTGGGAAAACCTTCAGTCGCAGCTCAAACCTTCTTACCCATCAGAGAATCCACAGAGGGGGAGGCCCTGTGAATGCAGTGAGTGCGGACAATGCTTCACTGACAGCTCAGCCTTTTCTCAACATCAGAGAATCCACACACAGAAGAGGCCCTATGAATGCAGTGAGTGTGGGAAAACCTTCAGTCGCACTTCACACCTTATTAGACATCAGAGAATCCACACCAGTGGGAGACCCTATAAATGTAGTGAGTGTGGGAAAACCTTCTGTGGGCACTTAGCCCATGTTAGTCATCAGAGAATCTGCAAGGGAGATCAACAACATAAACACCTCTAGGGCTATCAATACCTTTTTTTTCTTTAATAATTTTCCTGATTCCCACATAGTAACTTTTAAAGCTGTTTGAACTGTTTGCAGCATGGTTATCCCTCAGTTTGACCAGATGAGTGGCCCATTTTTGCCTTTTGCAGTTTGCCCTGTTTTGAGGTGGACCCATTTGTCCTTTCTATCAACTCCATTATCCCATGAGTAATTCAAGTGTGCCCTTCCTATCAGGAACCAGGGAGCATCACATTTATACTATTCCTCCTATTTCGAAATTATTGTTAGTCACCAGTGATACAGATTGTATCATTGCCTCTTGTTTTCACGTTGCTCTGGGTTGTCCTGAAGAGCAGATATAATGGGAATTTTTCAAATTATAGTTAAATGAAGGGGCAGGGAAAAAAAGTGTAATTTCAGCCTCTGTGACACTGGAAGGAGATGGGGAAACTCAGAGATTCCCTCCTTCCCCATCACTGCAGAACTGTTACCTTTTGTCTGAGCCATGCAGAGATTATCATAATCACATTCTATCCATCCACTTCTCAAAGTGTCCTGTGAGGAACAGTTCTCAGCTGTCTGTGCTTGGAGATGATGCTTTGACTTCTTTAATCTTATCTCAGTGTCGCTCTGACTGGAGATGAAAGTGTCAGAGACCTGGAAGGGGAATTCAAATGGATCCCAAACACAGTGTGATCATTGGGAGTTTAAATCCCAGGTTCCATCTATTGGTAAAGCCACTTCTGGCAAGGTGAGTGGTTTTGTCCCAAATTATAGCAATGCTCGGATACTAAAAAATTTGTAAATAACATAACTGACTATCAGGGGCGGCTCTAGAGAGTAGGCTGCCCCAAGCAGCGCGGAACGCTGCGCCGCCCTTCCCCGGTCCCGCGGCGGGTCCCCTCTTCCCACGGCTCCGGTTGAGCTCCTGCCGGCATGCCTGTGGCAGGTCCACCGGAGCCCGGGACCACCGGACCTGCCGCAGTCATGCCTGTGGGAGCTCAACCGGAGCCGCGGGAAGACGGGACCCGCCGCAGTCATGCCTGCGGCAGGTCCGCTCGTCCCGGGCTCCGGTGGACCTGCCGCAGGCATGCCGGCGGGAGCTCAACCGGAGCCAAATGCCGCCCCCCCGGGAAACGGCTGCCCCAAGCGCCTGCTTGGCGCGCTGGGGTCTAGAGCCGCCCCTGCTGACTATTGAGACAGTGCTGAGTGAAGTATGTTTGAATGGATCAGAGGAGAATGTGATGGGAGAATCTCTTGTCCTGATTCTGAATAATCAGATGTAACCTGCTCTGGAATTTCACTTCACACTTTCATTGCCGTGTATTCTATCTCTCTGTGATGTGGGTTACTATCTTTCCTGAAGGCTGTTTGGTCACTCAATTGGATATTAGTTCAGTTTGATAGGATGTAGCTCAGATTTATTGGAGAATTTAAGACAAATGACTATTTGCTAAAGTCATCATTTCTCACTTCAGCTTTGCTTTTTCCCCATCCCTGCATGATGTCATGGAGAAAGGTTGAAGTGCAGTTCTGTCAGCATTAGAGAACTCTCCAATTTACTGGACAGGCTAACAAAGAAACAGCAGTGATTTAAAATCTCTACTCAGAAATGGTGAACAACAGCAGAACCCCAGCTAACTGAAGGAAGTGCATATGATCACAGTGTAGTTCAATTGTTTAAGTCAATATTGTCCCAGATGTTCTGGGGAGAAAATTCCATGCTGAGTGATTTTTGAACTAGGCACAATGCCCATGTATTTGGTTCCAAAGCTTTTGTAACCCAGGCCCTACAGAAGTTCTTTCCTAGCTAATCTTATTGTATCGGAGATGCTGCCCTTCATGATGCAGATGTTGAGGAAATAGAAGTGGAGTTTTGTTGAAATTATCCTTTGTAGGTGCTAAAAATGTATATCGAATCAAATCAGTTTTGGAAATCTAATAGCTGCAGAAAAATAGCTATTTTTGAATAGAAACTCCAACTCTGGTCACTAATGAAGATTGTGATCCAGCCCTGTATCCAGTCCCTTGCCTGGAACTGTGCCACCAAATTATAGAAAAGCTGGGCATGTTTTGGTAAGCCTCCATGTTTTGGTAAGCCTCACTAACACTGCTGAGATTTGGAGTGGTTTTGTAAAGGATTCTACTTCGGAGAAGTGTAAATTTACCCTAACCAAGACAAAGGATTTGGAAAGAGCTGGGGCTGAAAGAGTCCACATCCAGTTCTTGGTTTCCACCCCAGTAAAGGAAGCTATGGTGACCAATGACCCAAGGAAAATTGTTTGTACAACTCCATTTCCTAGTTCAGTGTCACTGATTACAGTTCCAAAGGATGCCAGGTTACACTGAGAACAATCATCCTTCACCATTTGGATCCAAAGAGAGAGAGCTTCAAAGGACATTCCTTCCCCGTGGATCCCAAACTGGCTGCCTGATTGGGTAACAAGGACTTCAAGGCTGTAGAAATGATGGTAACCAATGAGGCAATGAATGTATCAGGCTCCAATTTCAGACTTCTGGATACTCGCATGTTGAGTTCTGATTCTATGGTTTTGTGTCTGATGCTCTGGCTACACAATAAAGCTGATGTTGGTGCAGCTGCACCAATGTAGCTGCGCTGCTGTAGCGCTGCTATTACAGATGCTTTCAGCCAATGGGAGAGATTTCTCTCATCGGACTTGATTAGTCCAACCCTCGCAAGCGGCAGTGGCTCTTTTGGCAGAAGTTCTGCTGCTGATGTATCGCTATCTACACAGGGGGTTAGGGCTGTGTAACTACATTGCTCAGTGGTGTGGATTTTTCACACATCGGAGTAATATAGTTAACCGATAAATGTCTTTAGTGTAGACCAGACAGTTCTCTCTTGTGTTTTATGCATTTACATCACTTCTCTATCTTCTCTCACTTCGAAAGATTAAAAGTGTGACACGAGAGGTATTTTTCCTCATGATGCAAAGATTCCCACATAGGAGACCCTTTCCACCAACACATACTGCAGAAGATCCTGAGATATCTGAACTCACAGAAGTGGTTGGGACAAACCACATCTTGAGCCAAGGTTCAGTTGTTGGCAATGGGCATTAGAAGAAAACTATATATGATAAGAATTTGTGATCTTTGAATATGTTTTTATCATCTATTAAAATGAGATTATTGGTGAAGTTATTGGTAAAGAAGAAGAGACTAAATGTCTGATAATCTGAAGTATTTTGGAAAACTGAAAGTTGTTTTTTTTTTTGTTTTGTTAGTCGTACAGGAAATGGTGGCTAATCTTGAATAGTTAATTTGATTTAATTTACCCCCTGTAGTATAAAGAGTTCTGGTAGAAAACCTCACTCCAAAGGTTGGGGTGGGAGAATGTGTGTGAGAAAGTGTGTATAAGAGAATATTGGCTCAGTATAGATTTTAGTATTTTGTGTTTTCAAATAGAATTTATTTTGCTTAGTTTCAAAGTCAATTTCTATTCAAAGGAAAGCTACTTGAGGTGACAAGTTGTATAAATTTTTACCAGCTTAGACTGTAAGGGTCACTGTCTTCCCCACTTCTCTAATTTGCAAAGGAAAGGCCTGACATCTGTCACAGGATGTGTCCAGCAGGTAGGACAGCTGCACTCATCAACCATCAATATAAAGAAAGACTGAAATCCATTGCCTTCAGGTCAATAAGCCAGCTAAAGGCTGGTCGATGTAGAAAAGCTCTGTTGGCAGAGCCACATCTCTCAGGGGTGTGAAAAGTCCTCTCCACTGAGAGAAGTAGCTAATGTGACCTGAGCCCCAGTGTAGACAGAGGGTATGGCTACACTGGCGATTTGCAGTGCTGGAAAGCCTCCACCAGCGCTGCAATTAGTAAGTGGCCACACCTGCAGGGCACTTCCAGCGCTGCAACTCCCTGGCTGCAGCGCTGGCCGTACACCTCACTCAGCATGGGGAATAAGGATTCCAGTGCTGGTGCTGCAGCGCTGGTCATCAAGTGTGGCCACACACCAGCGCTGTGATTGGCCTCCAGGGAATAAGGTGTATCCCAGAATGCTTTTATAAATTACTCTCTTTGTTTTGTTATGCAGCCTCTCTTTGTTTTGTTGTGAACGAGCTCCGATCGGAGCTCCGTTCTGTACCTGGCTGTAAACAATCAAATGAGAGGCAGGCAGGCAGAGTGAATGAAACAGAACGAAGCCGATCGGAGCTCCATTTGAACTGCTTATCTATAAAAACAAACACTGATCACAGCAAACAGGAGCTATCTGTACCTGGCTGTGAACGATCAAATGAGAGGCAGGGGAAACAGGCTGTTAGGGTTTGCAAACATTTTGTGATTTTTCCAATCTCTCTCTTCCCCGCTCCCTGTCACAGTACACCACAGGGAGTGAGTGAAACAGGGGGGAGTCCGTGTTGGAGGCAGGCTGTTTGCAATTAGAATTAAGACTAAGGGCTCATGAACATTTTGTGATTTTTCCAATCCAGGAAGCTAACACACAGTGTTGGCTCCAAAAATCCCCTCTCTTTCCCCCCGCTCCCTGTCACAGTACACCACCCTCCACCCCCCTCTTTTGAAAAGCACGTTGGTGCACTTGAATGCTGGGATAGCTGCCCATAATGCAGCACTCCCAACAGCGCTGCAAATGCTCCAAATGTGGCCACACACCAGCGCTGCTCCTACACAGCTGGATGACCAGCGCTGCAAACTACCAGCGCTGCAAACCGTAAGTGTAGCCATACCCAGTGTTAGGTTGTCAGAAGAATATTTCCAGTGTTTGAAGTGTAGACACAGCTTTAACATCAATTCCAATTTTGACCCATCTCCCTATGTGTGTGAGAGTTACTCGTATGGAGGGCTGAGCCAGCTGTCCTGGTTCCTCAACTGTAGCTACAGCTCTGAGTGCCCATGAATGCAAAGACTGAGAGAAATGGAGAGTTCCAGCCATTGTCATTTTAGTATTTTATTGTTCCTCTCTCTGTTTTTTGTGCTGGCCTTTCTGTTCTATCAGGGTGTGACTGTATAGCTCAGTGCATCTGTGACAAAAGCTCATTGGTGCCAATTGGCAAAGGGGTCACTGTTCTTCACAAGCAACTCCTGTGTCAGACCTGACAAACTCCTCACACCTAATACACTGCTTTTATGATATTTATCCAGGAAGCATAGCAGTGAGATCTCTACTGAAAGCTTGTAAATTATTGATACTCCTACTCACTGAGAGAGGTGTGTACGAGGCATGGTTAAGGAGTAATGTAAGTACATGGAAAATTATGCCCATATGGTATTGTTGTGAAAGTGAGTCACCCCAATCATAGGTCTTGTTGGGAACGGCCCATTGAAGTGGGAGGGAATTGGCACCTGTTCCTTGCTAGCCAGTTATGTGATGTATTGCTCCATTGCCAGCCTTTGCACCAACCCAGAAAAGCCAATGGAAAACCATCGAAGACAAATTATAGACATTGAAACCCTGTGGAAGTGACAAGGACCATATGAGAATGAGGAGATCGTCCTTTCTGTGAATAAAGACAAAAGACTGATTCAGTTCATAACAGGGTGGAGAAAAACACTCTGGGTCGATTCACCAAGGAGATTCCTAATGACCAGTGGTGCTTCATGAAAGCCAGGGTCGTGGCTCTTAGGGACTAGCAGTCAGTGAAATTGACTGAAGTGTGAGGTGAGACTCTACTTACATAGGAAAGGTAACTATTAAAAAGTGTAGGTTGCATTTTCTGATTTTGTTTAGTTGGTAACAGTTGGTTTCCATCATTCACATTTGTTTGTTTAAATCTCTATTGGTTGTTAAATAAATTTCTGCTTGTTTGATAACTATACTCAAGTGCTGTGTGAGATACAGTAGCAGTGGTCCACAGTAAAACGAGTAACCTGGGATATACCATTGCTTTGGGCAGAGAGAATCTAGGATTTCTCTGAGTATGTGGTGATCCGGGCTGGACCCCAGAGGGGGACACATTGAAGGAACTCAGGCGTTAGGGTGGCTGCTGTAGCTCAGAGGAGGGTCCTTGAGTGCCTGACGGGCTGGGTGAGTTTGGTCACTAACATCCAGCTGCCAAATGCAAAACTCCCTCTTCCTAGTGGAAGGTGGCAACAAGGAAACACGCAGCCCTCGGCTCCCTGAGAAGGGTCACAATATGTCTCTATGTTGATTCACCTGTCAAATTCACACAGGGAAAGCTCCCTATAGCATAAAACTCTGCCATATGAAATCATGGAACATGTGCTCTTCACTCTGTGAAAGCATGTAAAGAATCCAAGCGCTGGAGGACAGGGTTTGGGTCCAGAGTGACCTAGACAAATTGGAGGATTGGGCCAAAAGAAATCTGAGGAGGTTCAACAAGGAGAAGTGCAGAGTCCTGCACTTAGGAAGGAAGAATCCCCTGCACTGCTACAGCCTGGGGACCGACTGGCTAAGCAGCAGTTCTTCAGAAAAGGACCTGGGGATTACAGTGGATGAGAAACTGGATATGAGTCAACAGTCCCCTTGTTGCCAAGAAGGCTAACAGCAGATTGGGCTGCGTTAGTAGAAGCATTGCCAGCAGCTTGAGGGAAGTGTGTTCATTTCAAACCTGCAGCTTGTTCATTTCATTTGGTGACCCCTCCTAGTTCTTGTGTTATGAGAAGGAGTAAATAATACTCCCTTCCTTGGTCCTTTAGAAGATATTATGTGACCCCCTCCTCCTTGTTGTATCCATGTTGGTCCCAAGACATGAGACACAACACCGCAAACAACAAGGTTCAAAGTCAATGCACATGGGAGAAGCATCTTGTGTTTCATTCCTTATGTCCTAGTCCCATCGTGTGGCTATTTCCTTTTCTTCCTTTCTGTCAAAAGCTTTGGTGTTTTGCACAGAAACATTATTTCCCCAGGAGAGACCCAGGAGTGAGGGCTGCATTCCTGTGCCAAACAGTCACTAGAAGGGGGCAGACAAAGGCCTTTAGGACGAGGCGTCCGTCACTGTCAAAAAATCATCTCCCTCCTGTGGTTCCGTGGGCAGCAGGAGCAGCCGCAGCTCGGTGGCCCCCGGCAGCAGCACTCCTGGGGTGGCTGGAGCAGCAGCAGGCCCCCTGGGGCTCCCCCCGGGGCAGCAGCTGGAGTGGCAGCAAGTTCACAGGGTTTCTCCCCTGGTAGCTGGTGCTCATTATCCATCAAATAAATCAAAACACTTCCACCTGCAAGTGGATTTAGCCCAGGACCCTCAGAGTCAGCAGCTCATATGCCCCTCATTGAGCTCTCTGCTCAGGTGTCCTAGCGCCAGAAGCCTTATGTTTAGATCCTAAAATAGCATTTTTGCACCGGGGGGTCTGAAATTTTGGACCAGACATTGTAGCTCCACCGTTATTTTATTGAATTGCTTCAAAACAGCAAGTCAAGAAAGTCTCCTAAGGGCCAGGCTCTCTGCCATGGAAACAGCTGCCCCTGCTCTCCAGGAGTCTGTGCGTTCCACCCAACAAAGCACAAACCTCTGAACTGAAGGGGGGTCAGACAGTGACGCTAACACAAATCTTCCGACTGTTAACCCAAGTCCCTTCCTTTCTTTAACCCAGGACGTGCCAGTCAACTGTGAGCCATGGTGTTATCTTCATCTTAAAATACCTCTCAGGACATTGAACAGAGGAAGTGAAACCTCCTCCCCCAAATGGCTCCCTGTTGAGGCATGGTACCGTACCTGCCCCTGGAGACTGTCTGGTTTTATATCCTTAGAGCTTTTTCTCTTCAAACCCCTTATTCTAATCTCTGGGCCACCTCCACATTTCAGAGTTTAGAATTTACTCTCATCACCCTGGTATGGCACTTTCCATGTGAATTAGACCAAGTGAGTGGGGGAAGCTCCCTGGCTAATGAAAACCGATGCTTTGGGTGAGGCCTGAACTCATAACCCCAGCAGTGTGCCTCCCTCACTAGCCAGGTGTGCCCCTGTAGGTGCTTCATAGACAAGCTTGGGAAGTAGGGTAGTTACCTGTGTCTGTGATTAACCACTTTGGTGACCTAATTGAGATGCTGATGGTTCAAACCCAGGTGAAGATGGAGGTAGTTTTTTTTTTTAGTGAGGAGACTCCAGTACATTTTAACAGGCAGTAAAATGCCTCAATTCTGATCTAGCCTCATTGGGCAAGTGTAAGTGGTACTATTGCCAGATGCATTGGTGGTACAGTGGTGAGCATAGCTGCCTTTCAAGCAGTTGAGCTGGGTTCAATTCCCAGCCAATGCAGGGATGTGATATTTTCTCTGCTGGGAATTGGTTTAATTTCAGTCACACTGTATCAGTTTAGCAATGGAATGAGAGAATCAATGTCCTGCAGGTCATTCAACACCCAGTGGAGGAAGAAAGGGGCAGGACTATACAATGAGCAGGTGGAGTCATCCTGGTATTACAATGTTTGGTTTATTTTTTATTTTTTCCCCCTTTACTTCCCTCTCCCTTTTAGACTCAGAGCCTTTAGGGTCAGAAGGGACCAGTGTGATCACCTAGTCCGACCTGCTGCACCTTGCAGGCCAAAAGACCCACCCACCCACTCCTGTAATAGACCCGGGAGGAGAGGCAGCTCTGTGCACTGCCCCTTCCCCAGGCAGCACATGGAGGCCCTCTGCTCCCCTCCCCCAGTGGGTGTGCAGAGATGTGCCAGCAGCACTGAGGTGGCTCCCTGCCCACTCTGCCTCCATCCCTCTGTGCCGCTCCCAGAAATGGCCGGCATGTCCCAGCATCCCCTGGGGTGGAGGGAGTGTCTCCATTCACTGCCCCTGCCCCGAGTACCAACTCCGCAGCTCCCATTGGCCAGGAACTGCAGCCAATTGGAGCTCTGGGGGCAGCGCCCATTGGCAGGCAGCAGCACAGAGACCCCCTGGCCCCGCCCACCTAGGAGCTGCTGCCAGAGGGTTGTGTGTACCAGTCACTTTGGGAGCTGCAGTCCCCGGGGTAAGCGCCACCCCTCCTGCACTCCAACCCCCTCCCCCAGCACAGAGCCCGCACCCCGCACCCAAATTTCCTCCCAGAGCTTTGCTTGTCTTCCTTTCACCCAGAACTGTTTTTCTTCTGGGCTGCAAGTAGCCATCCCTGGGAAGCCAAGAGGCAGGCACAGGATTCTACCTCCCAGTAGCCAATCACACCTCCTCAGGCTTTGCAGAATGACTGGTGGGACTCTACTAACCCCACTTAGCCACACTGAGGCACTTAGCTTCTGCCCTGCCTTCCTCAGCTCGACTTTCCTCTTTTGCCCCGTTCCTACCTCACTCCCTCCTTTGGCAAGTCATGCAGAAGAGCCGGCCGCCATAGGCCAATCTCCAAGGGCAGAGGAGACCAAGCCACAAGGCTTCAAAAGGTGCCTGGCCCAGATCCTCTAGCTTTCCCCTGCTGATGCCAAGGCTTTTTCTCAGCTCATTTCACCACCCTCTGTCATGCAGGGGTTGGGGTTATGGCAGGTGTTACCCAAAATTGGGCCAGCTAGTCAGCGTAGGGAGCACTTATGACCCACCAGAGTTTGACAGAAAGCAGCACGTTTATTATATTGATAGCTAAGCTCAAAAGAATCGGGGGCGGGGTGTCACACTCACACTCCCAGGACGCACACGGCACTGGAGATGTCTGGATTCTGCAAAGTAAGTGTCCAACAGCGCCGTGATGGATGGTGTGATGAAGGTAAGTCTTCCTGAGGCACAATGAAATGCAACACTGTGAACCACTGGCCAGGCGGTCCGGGCAAAGGGCATTCACTGGAGGTACAAGCTTGTGAGTGCTCTCCTGAGCACAGGGAGCTTTCCCCTTTTAAGGGCCTGCACCTCATGGCCTGCGACTAGAGATGACTTGGCTGTATCTGGTTGGTCACACTCCACCTTGGGCAGTGTCCATGCTCTGGATGTGTGAGTGCTGCCTAATTAGCGTCCCAGACACCTTGTCTACCTGGGAGCTCTTCTGCTCTTCAACCAGCCCATTCATCCCACAAGCATTCCAGGAGGGAGCGGGAGGGGAAAAGCCACTTCACAGGCATTCAGAGAGGGAGAGGAGACAAAAATGGGAGCAGGGGAAGTATAACAGACCTTCTGAGCATAGAAATCACTGCTGCTCCTACAACAGCAGGGACAGGCCAGGAGGAGCTGGGAAAATTACACCAGCATGTTTCTGAACCAAGGACCTTTTTCATGTTAGGCAAATGTGATAACCACTACGCTACAGAAACTCTGTTGCAGGGTTTTCTCCCTCCCTTCATAAGACCATAAGAATGGCCATATTGGGTCAGACCAAAGGTCCATCCAACCTCACATCCTATCTGCCAACAGTGGCCAATGCCAGGTGCCCCAGAGGGATTAAACCTAACAGGTAATGATCAAGTGATCTCTCTCCTGCCATCCATCTCCACCCTCTGACAAACAGAGGCTAGGGACACCATTCCTTACCCATCCTGGCTAATAGCCATTCATGGACTTAACCTCCATTAATTTATCTGCAAAAAGAACAAGGAGTACTTGTGGCACCTTAGAAACTAACAAATTTATTTGAGCATAAGCTTTCCTGGGCTAAAACCAACTTCATTGGATGCATGCAGTGAAAAATACAGCAGGAAGTGTGTATGTATATATATATATATATATATATATATATACACACAAACACAGAAAGTGAAAAATTGGGTGTTGCCATACACACTATAATGAGAGTGATCAGATAAGGTGAGCTATTATCAGCAGGAGGAAAAAAACCTTTTGTAGTGGCTTTCATGGCCTTTGAGAAAGCAGGACAAAGCCTTGGAAGACCCAGCAGGGTTTATGGCACAGGAATTGTTCTCAGATTCCCCAGAGACTTCAACTCAGGTTGCAGGATTCAAAGTCCTGAGTGCTGGCCCTTACACCATGGGACCAGCAGAGCACCTGTTGATTACTGTAGACTTCCAGCAGGGAGGACTCTGTGGGCAGGGGCGGCTCTAGGCATTTTGCCACCCCAAGCACGGCAGGCAGGTTGCCTTTGGCGGCTTGCCTGCGGGACGTCCGCCAAAGTCGCAGGACCAGCGGACCCTTCTCAGGCATGCCGCCGAAGGCAGCCTGCCTGCTGCCCTCGCGGCGACCAGCAGAGCATCCCCCATGGCTTGCTGTCCCAAGCACGCGCTTGGTGTGCTGGGGCCTGGAGCCGCCCCTGTCTGTGGGGACAATTTTTTCTGGCAGGGAGGACTCAGTGGGAACATGCCTCTCTGGCCAGCCCTGCATTTGCTGAAAAAGTCAGCACCCAGCACTTTGCTGCAGGCCCAGAGACCTTTCTTCCTCCAGACTGTGAGGCCAGTGGACAGGTGAGGCAGTAGCACCTTCAGTCCCAGGCAGTAAAGGGCCCTTCCTAGAAAAGGCCATATCCTGAAAAGGAAAAACCTAAAGTCAAGGAGAGTCCTTCTGAAACTCTTTGGGGATGTCACAGGGGAAAGTGTTTCTTTGCCTGACCAGGGACTTGAACCCTGGGACTCTCAGATTAAAAGTCTGATGCTCTGCCAACTGAGCTAGCCAGGCTCACATATAAAGGTAGCCTATTTTGTGCAGCAGAGAAACTAGTCATGAAAATGAGGGCAGGAAACAATACAGAAAACCTGCTACTCTCGCTCTCTTAGTAGTCCTAGCCGCACCTGCTCCTCCACCTGGAGCCCTGAAGCCGTATTCTTTTTTTCGTTAAATATCAAATCCAGGAGAAAACACAGTTATACAAAGCAAAACGAAATCACAAACAGAAATGTCATTGGAAATACAAAAATAAAAAAGGAAAATGCAATTCCCATCACGTTATCATGTCTGGGCCATTCCTGTATCGAGAGCACCCGCGAAGGTCCCTGTGTGCTTAAGAAACCTGGAGGAACTCATAACGCAGCCTGAACATGAAACTCAACTGCTCCCAGGTACTGCAGTAAAACCCTTTCCCTGCTGTGACGTTGCACTCCATAGGGTTTTATGAAAATATGCTAATGAGTGTGAATATAAAGTGACTGGACTATGCTTCATGCAAAAGGTCTCTTGTACAGTATCATTACAAAGCTTATAATCTACTGTGTGTGTTCATCCTATTTGTATGAACTGATCATTCTTGGATCTGAAACTAGACATATGAACTATAACTCTGAGGTCCTGTTGTAATGATGCAAAGTGTGGGCCATTAATAGTGGTTTGCACTCTTGATGGCTCCCATTAACCAGGACAATTGACTGTAGATGGCTCTGTCCTGCACCATCTGTGAGTCAGGCCAGGAAGAATGAAGGCTTGGGGGTCTCACGGGACATGTGACCATGTCACCTGGTACAGGAATCCATCTTAAACCTGGGGCTTTTCCTCAGGAGAGAGACAAAAAATTCCTGCCTTGTACCAAAGCTGTATAAGGGGGTGGAACAGAACAAAGGTGGCTGCAGTCATGAGACATCCCCAGCTACCACCTGAGCTTGAACAAGGACTACACCAGGAGAAAAGATTGGGCCCAGACTAGAAATAAGTCTAGTCTTTGCCTCTCAGTCTGTGCAGATGGGACCTTTCCCCCCAGTGCTGGAGGATTCGCCCTTCTCAGTTACCCTTGTCCCAAGCAGCACAGTGGGTGGGAATCTTAAATGTACAGAGGAGACTTAGGAGCAGAACCCCCCCCCCCAGACCTTCCATGCAATTGGCACTTGCCCCTCACTGAGCAGGATTGAAATTCCTGCAGGGAGACTGGTGGGCCACATCCCCTCTGGGCATGAGCAAAGCAGAAGGGTGAAAAGAACCTGGAGATGCAACCCAGGACCTCATACATGCAAAGCATGTGCTCTACCACTGAGCTACATCCCCAGATGGGCTATGTGTGCTATAGGTTACACTCAGAGCCCTCCTGTTTCCAGAGCACCTAGTGGCCTAAAAGCAGCATGGGGGGCACATTCCCTGCTCTGAGGCCAAATCTGCTGTCCTGGAGGTTGCTGGTTCTTAGGGGTCACTTTGCAGCAGCAGGGCCAGATTCTATGTGTGGGGCAGAGCGAGTGGGTGCCGTGGACTCTGGGTGCAGAGATACACTCAGCCCTCTCCCCTGCATTGGGTGGGGGGTGCTGCCACCCCCGCTGGAAGGTCATGTTTCGGGGGGGGGGGCACTGTGAGTCGCTCAACACCTGACCCTGGTGGCAGCAGTGATGTGGGAAGCTCCAGGTGTTTCTAGGATCTGCTCTTTCCACCTGCCTGTGAAGTCCAGCTTTCCCCAGCACATTCACTGCGGTGCAATTGGGTCACTGTTTCCATGGCTGAACAGCAAAGAATCCCTCCCAGTTTCCCTTCTATCTGCAGCAGGATTAGCCTGTGTCAGTGATTAATGAGGTGGATCTAGTTGTAGATTGTTATTCATTCCCCACCTTGACAATTCACACAGTCCCTTTCCCATGCAGATTCCCAGCACCTCAGTGATCCTGGTAGCAGGGGTTGGGGCCTGACACTTTCACGGTTCTTCCCCCTCCACCTGGAGTGAACTCAGCTTTTCCCCCATCCCAGACCATCCATGAAATAACAACAGGGGCATAAAGAAAGAGGAGAGGGAACATCTCACAGCCAGGGCTGGATGTGCCCAGGGCCCCCTGCTTGTCCATTGTTTCCCTGGAATTTGGCCCCCTGCTTTGCACAAGGGACAGAGAAAGATCTTGCTGTTCCTGTGTCTGTGCAAAAAAAATTGTGCTTCCCTAGGAAAGAGGGGTGGGAAATGGCCCCATGATGGGACAATATCCTCAGGATTGAGACCTAAGGACTCAGGCTGAGAACTGATTTAACCCCAATCACCTGGGATTTAACAAATTCTCTTCCATGGAGACACTGGGAACTTGTGACATTGATCCAGACTCTGGGGGTTCGGGCTGCTTTAACTCTTGGCAAAAACATGAACTCGATTCCAAGAAGGGAGAGAGGAGAAGCCTGAAGCTGACTTTAGTCCCAGGCTGGGGTTTCCTGAATGGTGGGAAACATCCTTGGCTGCTACCCAGGGACAGCAGCTACTGGTGACATACCAGGGCTGGGATGAGAGGGGACTGTTACATGAACTTTATCATACAGGGCTCATCCTGTTTCTCAGAGCCCACAGGTGAGAATCTAGAGAAGGGTGAGTCATTTCTCAGCTGCATTCTCAGGAGTAGCCAGTAGCCGTCCTTGACCAGACACCCAGGAGAGCAACCGCAGCAGTTCTGCAGGGAGCTCTGGCTGTCAGGGGATCCAGCTAGGAGAGGGAGTGCTGGGGGCTCTGCAGTTTTTGCAGTGGGGCTGTCTCAGGAGTCACAGGTGGCTTTGTTGGTGGGGTGGGGAAGTAGGGACTACAGGATATGAGGCTGGATAAAATGAAACTGCACAAAAAACCCTCCCGCTTCGCTCCAGCTAAAGACCCTACTTTGGCCACTCCCCTTTCATAAAAATCTCCATATCTGCCCTGGCTCTCAGAAACCCCCTTTCTCCCATGGGTATTTTCACAGTTTCTTCCTTTTTTCATGGTCTCGTACAAATATTTTTGCCATGGAAATGATCAAGTACATTTAACATGAGAAAAACAATCAAAAGACACATCTATATCTCCTGCCCCAAGCATGGTGTGTCTCAATTTATCTCCTGAAAAGTCTAGGCAGGCAGTCACCCTTACACTATTTAGGGGAGGGATAGCTCAGTGATTTGCTCATTAACTTACTAAATACAGGGTTGTGAGTTTAATTATTGAGGGGGGCACTTAGGAATCTGGGGCAAAATCAGTACTCAGTCCTGCTAGTGAAGGCAGGGGGCTGGACTCAATGGTCTGTTCTAGGGGATAGGGTACCTCCATTATCTTTTTTTTCTTACTTCACATCAGACCCAGGACTTGCACCCAGCAGTTCTTGGGGCCGTGGGACAGAACTGAGCTTCACTGGCAGCAGCGAGGGAGGACGGTTGGGACTGAGCTGTCTGGGGAATATTTTAATCCTTATCTAATTTTCAGAGGATTAAATCAATGCAGCTTCCACTTCTCCGTCTCTCCCAAGGAAATGATGTTTCTGTGCAAAGTACCCAAACCTTTTAACAATAAGAAGTGAAATGAAATGGCCACATGATGGCAACAGAACCTACGAAACGTGTTAGTCTCTAAGGTGCCACACATACTTCTGTTCTTTTTGAGGATACAGACTAACATGGCTGCTCCTCTGAAACCGAAGAGATGAGAAGCCATGTTCTTGTTCAATGAGCATTGAAGCTGAAAAGGGAGATGTTTCCTCTTTGATGTCTAGGCCCCCAACTCTAATCCACTAGACACCCCTTTCCTCCCACAGCCAGGACTAGAACCCCACAGTCATGAGTACTAGCCCCCAACCCTGCTCCCTGTGACAAAGGAGAAGCTCTGAGACCCTTGTGCTGGCCCCTCACCTCCCTGCTTGTGCTGCACTTGAAACTCAGTGAAGTTTCCTTGGGCAGTTTTGACACTCCCAGGAAGGGTATCAGAGGGGTAGCCGTGTTAGTCTGGTTCTGTAAAAGCAGCAAAGAATCCTGTGGCACCTTATAGACTAACAGACGTTTTGCAGCATGAGCTTTCGTGGGTGAATACCCACTTCGTCGGATGCAAGAGTGGAAATTTCCAGGGGCAGGTATATATAAGCAAGCAAGAAGCAAGCTAGAGATAACGAGGTTAGATCAATCAGGGAGGATGAGGCCCTGTTCTAGCAGTTGGGGGGTGTAATTTTAGGAGCAGGTTCCAAATAGTGCGATTAACAAGCCAGAAGGGGCAGCAGATGTCAGTGTAGGAGCCATTTAAATAACTCTGCACTTAATTAGGGTATGTCTACACTACAAGACTATTTCGAATCAACTTAAGTCGAATTTGTGGAATCGACCTTATGAAGTCGAATTTGTGTATCCACACTAAATACACTAATTCGACTGTGTGAGTCCACAGTAACGGGGCAAACGTCGACTTTGGAAGCGGTGCACTGTGGGAAGCTATCCCACAGTTCCCGCACTCCCCGCTGCCCATTGGAATTCTGGGATTTCCCCCCAATGCATGCTGGGGGGGGAAACTGTGTCGAGGGTGGTCCTTGGTAACTGTCAGCATTCAGCTGTCACTCCCGCCGGCGGGAAATCAGTTCGCGCACTTTTCCTGTTATAAGTGACAGCGCGGACACCACAGCACTCCACTGCGAGCATGGAGCCCGCTGCGATCATCGCTGCACTTATGGCCGTTGTCAACTCCTTGCACCTTATCGTACACCTCTTCAACAGTCAGATGCTGAGAAATCGGGCGAGGAGGCAACGGCAGCGCGGTGAGGACATGAAGTCTCAGACTGGCACAGACCTGTCAGAAAGCACGGTACGCCGCGCCGTGGAGATCATGGTGGCACTGGGTCATGTTCATGCTATGGGACGGCGATTCTGGGCCCGGGAAACAAGCATGGACTGGTGGGACCGCATAGTGCTGCAGGTCTGGGATGAATCACAGTGGCTGCTAAACTTCAGGATGCGTAAGGGCACTTTCCTTGAACTGTGTGACTTGCTGTCCCCTGCCCTGAAGCGCAAGGACACCAGGATGCGAGCAGCCCTGACAGTGCAGAAGCGAGTGGCCATAGCCCTCTGGAAACTTGCCACGCCAGACAGCTACCGGTCAGTAGCGAACCACTTTGGCGTGGGCAAATCTACTGTGGGGGTTGCTGTGATGCAAGTAGCCAACGCAATCGTTGAACTCCTGCTCTCGAAGGTAGTGACCCTGGGAAACGTCCAGGTCGTCAGAGATGGCTTCGCCGCGATGGGATTCCCAAACTGCGGTGGGGCTATAGATGGGACTCACATCCCTATCCTGGCACCAGCCCACCAGGCCAGCGAGTACATTAACCAAAAGGGCTACTTTTCAATGGTGCTGCAAGCACTGGTGGACCATAGGGAACGCTTTACCAACATCAACGTCGGGTGGCCGGGCAAGGTTCATGACGTGCGTGTGTTCAGGAACTCTGGTCTGTTTAAATGCCTTCAGGCAGGTAGTTTCTTCCCGGACCACAAAATAACTCTTGGGGATGTGCAGATGCCTACAGTGATCCTCGGGGACCCGGCCTACCCGCTAATGCCCTGGCTCATGAAGCCCTATACAGGTGCCTTGGACAGTGAGAAGGAACTCCAACTACCGGCTGAGCAAGTGCAGAATGGTGATGGAGTGTGCTTTCGGACGTCTCAAGGGGAGATGGCGGAGCTTACTGACTCGCTCGGATCTCAGCGAAAACAATATCCCCATTGTTATTGCAGCTTGCTGTGTGCTCCACAATCTCTGTGAGAGCAAGGGGGAGACCTTTATGGCAGGATGGGAGGTTGAGGCAAATCGCCTGGCTGCAGATTACGCTCAGCCAGACACCCGTGCCATTAGAAGATCCCAGCGGGAAGCGCTGTGCATCCGGGAGGCTTTGAAAGCTAGGTTCCTCAGAGAGCAGGGTAACCTGTGACTGTCCAGTTGCTTTACAGAGAAGCTGAACCTGCCCCTGTTTCTTTATCCATTTACTGTTGACTCTCCTCTGCAGTCTCATACCCCGTTCACCCCGTTTGCCCCCTTCCAACACATGTGTAAAAATAAAGGTAATGGAGCATTGTTATTTAAAAACCTTTTCTTTAATAATGATTTCGCGGCAAAGGGTTGAAACAGGGACACGGACTGTGGTGGGTAGGGTGTGCAGTGATGTAGAGACCGCTTCTAGACTCTAGGAATGATAGCCTACTGCTCCTACAGTGGTCTCTGGGGGGAGGACGGTTACAGGTGGGTGTGCAGGAAGGGGTGAGGGGTGTAGGCTTTGGGACGGAGTTTGGGTGCAGCCTCAGGGCTGGGGGTGGGGGCGTAGGAAGGGGTGAGGGGTGTGTGGGAAGGGGGAGGAGGCGTAGGGGGTTGCGGGCTGGGGCTGGGGCTGAGGGTTTGGGGCATTGTGGAGGCTCAGGGCAACGGTAGAAGGGCAGGGTGAGGGCAACCTGCCTTGCCATTTGTGGATGGCAGGCGCTAGGACCCTGGGGCAGCAGACAGCATTTCTGCGGGTAGCCGCTCTACTGTCAGGTAGGGACGCAGCGCAGGGGCTGGGGGGAGACGACACGCTGGGGGAGGGGTGGCAGGTGGGCGCTAGGACCTGCTCCAGGCAGGGAATTGATGGGGTGGGGGGAGACCCGCGTGGGCCAGGGCCCGATCCAGGCTGGGCCGGGGAAGAGACCCACCTCCAAGTATACCTGGAGCAGGGCACCTGCCGCCTATGAACAGAACATTAAAAACACCTCACAGACTGACCAGGGTGCCTAGTGACTGCACTCAGTGAGTAACCTGCTGTTGATCCTGCCCCCATGTCTGTACCCTGTTCATGATGACTGTCCTATGCAATTACCAAACCCCTCTCCCCCCTTCACAGAAAGTCTTCAGCAAACAAACATGACAGAAACAGTAATTAACAGCAAACTACTTTTAATACTCGACAACACAGTAAAGGTGAGAACTTTTCAAAATTTAGGGAATGAGAACTTTTGGGTAATTTAGCAGTCCGCTGTGGTGCAGTGACAGTTTTCACGGCCCTTGGTGCCCCTCCTTCTTGTTATTCTGGGTGAGGTGGGTATTGGAGTGTGTGGTGGGGGAGGGCGGTTGCAGACACAGTGCAGGGGGGCTCTGTCCTCCTGCCTGCGGTCCTGCAGGACATCGACAAGGCGCCTGAGCGTGTCCGTTTGCTCCCTCAGTAGTCCAAGCAGCGTTTGAGTCGCCTCCTGGTCCTCCTGACGCCATCTGTCCTCCCGTTCGCTGTGTGAGCGCTGCTGCTGTGTGAGGTTCTCCCTCCACTGGCTCTGCTGGGCCGCCTCTGCTCTGGAGCAGCCCATAAGTTCAACAAACATCTCGTCCCGTGTCCTTTTCTTACGACGCCTAATCTGCGCCAGCCTCTGTGAGGGGCATGGTGGAGCAGGTCGGGATACTGTTGCAGCTGTGTGAGGGGGAAAAGGGAGTGAATTGCTTACAAAGATGCATTTTCTTAAAAATGAAACATAGTCTACTCATTGCCTGTGAACCAGACCATGGACGGCACCTATCTCCTGAGCACTCACTCAGGGAAAGTTCGATTTCTCTGCATTCACTTTCATTGCCTGGGGTATTGCACTGCAGACCAGACAAGCGGGGCAGGAAAGCTGAATCCGTGGAGCAGCCAGGCATGGTAAGCCAAAGGCTTTTGGCTGCTTAAAAGTCAATGTCCAGCTCTGTCCTCTTGCTGCAGGCAATCCTGAAAGCATAAACTCTGCCCCTGTTCCACCCCCTCGCGGTTTTCCCTTGGAAAAGATCCCTGTATGCTGCCACTCTGTAGCCTCCAGCACGTGGCTCTAAAGTGACGCTTCTTGTTGTTCTAAGGAACAGTGAAGCACTACCAATAGTAATAGTACACAAATCACTCTACTTCCATGCAGGAGTCTGCGCGCGAGATCACCCTGAGGAGGGTGTCACGGAGAGACAGGGAGCGCATGCTGAATGAAAGCCAGCACAAGCCAGGGCCCTATGCTGCGATGCTCGTCAAGGCACTGGTCCCGGAGTACCAGCTGAGAGCGTGGCACGGAAAAGTGTGCTACCTCGGAGCACCCAATAAGCCAGCTCTCCCCAGGAACCTCCTCCATAGGCTTTTCGACTACCTCCAGGAGAGCTTTGTGGAGATCTCCGCGGAAGATGCCTGTTCCATTCCCCTGCATATAGACCTTCTGTTCGCCTAGTCTATTTTCCTGTTCTTTTAAGAAATAAATGTTAACATGTTTAAAGCACTTACCGACTGATCCTTCTCCTGATTCATGGTCCGTGGTAATGGCTGCGGAGGGTTGGTAGGGGATCTCAGTGAGGGTGATGAAGAGATCCTGGCTGTCGGGGAAATCAGCGTTGTAAGCGCTGTCGACTGCCTCCCCCTCCTCATCTCCTTCCTCATCTTCCCCATCTGCGAACGTCGACGAGGAACTGGCCGTCGACACTATCCCTTCGTCAGAGTCCACGCACACTGGTGGGGCAGTGGTGGCAGACCCACCGAGAATGGCATGCAGTGCCTCGTAGAAGCGGCATGTCTGGGGCTGGGCTCCGGAGTGTCCGTTTGCCGCTTTGATTTTACGGTAGCCTTGTCTCAGCTCCTTGACTTTCACACGGCACTGCATTGCATCCCGGCTGTATCCTCTGTCTGTATCATGCTTTGGAGACCTTCTCGTAGGTCTTCGCATTCCGTTTGTTGGAGCGCAGCTCCGAAAGCACAGACTCATCGCCCCACACACCGATCAGATCCAAGACTTCCCGGTCAGTCCATGCTGGGGACCTCTTTCTATTCTGGGATTGCCTGGACTCTGCTGGAGAGCTCTGCTTCGTTGCTGGTGCTGCTGAGCTCGCCCCGATGTCCAACCAGGAGATGAGAGTCAAAGTGCCCAGACAGGAAAAGGAATTCAAATTTTCCCGGGTCGTTTCCTGTGTGGCTGGTCAGAGCATCCAAGCTCGGACTGCTGTCCAGAGCGTCAACAGAGTGGTGCACTGTGGGATAGCTCCCGGAGCTACTAAGTTCAATTTGCATCCACACCTAGCCTAATTCGACATAGCCATGTCGAATTTAGCGCTACTCCCCTCGTCGGGGAGGAGTACAGAATTCGAACTAAAAAGCCCTCTAAGTCGAATTAAATGGCTTCCTGGTGTGGACGGGTGCACGGTTAATTCGAATTAACGCTGCTAAATTTGAATTAAAGTCCTAGTGTAGACCAGGCCTTGGACACACTGGGTTCACCTGCTGCCTACAAGAGTGTGGGGGGCCGAGCTGCAAAAGCGCATCTCCAAGCAGCCATGCCAGAGCCTCAGGTTTAATCCTGAAAGCCGAGCGCAAAACCTTCAGACGGGAACATTTCGCTCCCTTCCCGCCTCCGCCCAAGGAGCAAGGGAGAAGTGGACGAGACAGGCCAGCTCAAAGATGCCTTCCTCCCTCTTCCCTGTACGCTGTACAAAGCTCTTGGCCTGCCTCATGCCTCGTCAGGAAAGCGCGGCCATGCGGCCCAAGCCTGAGTCACGTCCGCAGCCCGCCCCGCCCCGGCTGACGGCGCACAGAGCCACGCGAGTCAATGGCAGGTCGAGTCGGGAGCCTCGGCTCTTTCCCCTGACAGCCACACACACAGCGCTGCCTAGCGCCCCCAGAGCCTCCCTCGTGTTCTCCCGCAGCAGCCGCCTGCCGGGGTGGTGGGAAAAGGGGACCAGGAAGCACTGCAGCCTCATTCCAGGACAGGAGGCCCTCATCACGCCCAGGCCTGCCTCTTGCCTTCAGCCCAGGCAGCCAGAGGTGCCGGGGAGCTCCCTGGCAGGCCGCTTCGCCTCAGCCACCTCTTGCCTCATGGCCTAGGCTCTCTGCTGGTCACCAGCTCGCTGGAAGGCCCAGAGGGAAAAGAAAAAGCGCATGCGTAGCAGAGGATGGTTTCGATCCATCGACCTCTGGGTTATGGGCCCAGCACGCTCCCGCTGCGCCACTCTGCTGGTTCTTCACACCCTCCCCCTGCCACCTAGCCACCACTATCCGGATTAGTGCCTTACATGCCCTCGCTCTGGCAGGCAGATGCGCAGGCTGCTAGGCAGCTGCCCTGGTCACAGGATTTTACAGCTTCTACAGGGTAAGAGGGATCTATTTGGGGTATGGACCCCATTGGGAGCTGGGTAGCTGAGTGCCGGAGATGGGAGCACTTCTTAAACTGTTTTCAGTTAAGCTTTCAAGCTTGTGAGGGACGAGGTTCAGCCTTGGATCCGTGTCTGCAGCAGGCAAGCACCTCTGGCTCAATCGCCCCCCCCCCGGCCGTATTAGCAGACTAAAACGCGGAGCGAACGCACACGCCTTGCAAAGGAACAGGAGCCGGGATCTCGAACAAAAGTCAACATTTTATTAAGATGACTTTCAAAGAAAAAAAAGTGTACGGTACAGAGTTTTGGCATAGAAGTTTCTGGTGCTCAGGGAACAACGTACAGCTTACCCAAGGGGTGCGAAGTTTGGTTTAAGATCGGGTGGCGTAAGGAATACATAATCTGCAATAGCCCTGACTGGGGGTAAAAGGTTAACGTACAGACACTGAGTTAGGAGGGTATGTTGTCCATATGAGGGCTACGTTCGGGTGTGGAGTATAACGAGCGGATACGAAGATGAGGATGGATTGACCCGCGTTTGGTGAGTTTTAACGTTCGGTGTTTTGGAATCTTTGCCACAATCTAGTTGAAGCAGGGTCAGTAATGAAGTCTACCCTGCCATCTGTTGGTGATCTGTCGTCAAGGCCTTTTGGGGCTGATGTCATTTGCATGGTTACACCCACCCCGGATTGCATGATGGGAGTGCTTGTCCAAACGGTCATTTCAGCTGCTGCGGGATCCCCAGTCTCTTTGTTATTGGGGCAGGAGTAATCCAGTGTATTTTCCTGTTGATTTTGGATCAAGGACAGAGTAACTGTACCTGGCATTTGAGGCCTGAGAGCGTCACCCTCGTCTGAAAAGCACTCACCATTAAGGGGTATGGGTTCCTAACGGCAGCACATGGTAGGAGGTAGAAATGGATGTTTGTTGGTCTCTTGCTGGTGCTGCGATGTCCTTTTTGCTGTTCCTGGTGTGGAAAGACAGAGGCAGAGGCGGTTTTGAATCTCTTAAAATTGTTGTGAGTGCTGCTGTTGCTCACCCTAAGCTTATGCTGTTAGATCTCTTTCACGGTGTATTTTGGTCCTGAGAGGTAAAAGGTGTGTTGTTAGGGAGTGAGGTAGCAAAGGTTAGTTGCTGAGGTGCTGCGTGTACTACAGAAGTCGTGTGTTGCCCCCCTGCTCTGGTCCAAGAGTCCAGTATTTGCATAAACCCACCCACTGACCTGTGACTAACAATCTCGCTCTGCTAACTCTTCCAGCAAAAAAGGCCAAAGAAAGTGTATGCGAGCGCTGTACCACAGCCCCGTTGCTCTATTCGGTTCCTTCCCACAGAACTTTCGCTCCATAGCAGTCCAGTTCCTTGCTGTTGCTTGGCTAACTCTTCCATAAAAACATTTCTGCCAGGTTCTCATTCAGCATTATATTCCTACCAATTTCAGCTTTTAAGTACCATCAGAGACCACCTGCTTCAGTATAACTAAAATTTTTACATCTCTGTCAAAGATTTTAGGTGTGTGTTATAACCTATTATTTGTAATGAGATAATAATTTTATTCTATTTTTAAACTCAAGAGAGAAAAAACCATAAAATGTGCATTTAGAGAGTTCAAAAGAATCCCATGGTGCTAAACACAAATATTTTTTTATTTTCAATCTCTCTTAAATTGCTATTTTTTGGAACCCATGCCCCTTGTCTAACAATGTTTATGTAGGTTCTGGTGAGTCCTGAAATCATGAACTGCTAAGTACCGTTCTACTGTCCTTGATTCATATAGCCAGGATTACTACACTTTATTTTTCCTGCCCTAATAAGAAAGTGTTTGGGGATCCCACAGCAGCCAAAATCACCATTTGGACAAGCACCCCCCATCATGCAATGCGGGGTGGGTGTGACCATGCACATCAGCAACCAATGGCCTTTCCAACACATCCTCAACAGATACCAGGGTAGAGTTCATTCTGACCCTGCTTACATCCTTCCCACAGCCAAGAATTGATGGTCCTGATAAATCACACTCCCTATTATACCAGCTCATTGGTATTGAATGCTGAAGTTATGGCTAGCAAAAGTAGCCACCCGTCTCTGCCCTGTAGCATCCAGCTTAGCCCTTGTTAACACAGAAGTCAGTGGATTGTTCTCTGTCCATACCTGAAACTGAGCACCAGACAAGTAGACTCGAAATTTCTCAATGATGGCCCATTTCAAGGCCAAGAACTGCAGCTGGTGGATGGGATAGCGAATTTCCCTATCTGACAGTCCTCAGCTGGCAAAGGCCACAGATTTACATTTACCTTCCACTTCCTGGTAGGAGAGTGCTCCCAGACCCTCCAAACTGGCATCAGCATGCAGGATAGTGTTTGTTTGGTCAGCAAGGACTAGGACTGGCACATGAATCATGCAAATAATGATTTCCCGTAAAGCCTTGTCACATCTCTCATCCCGCCATGTCCCCAATGGAGAGGAGAGGAGCCCCTCCCCTGTTCCAGGCCAGGTGTACCAGGTTTGTGGGGGCAGATGTCCATGGCCTAACCCAGATGAGCTGGAGTTGCTGGGGAGAGAAGTTTTTTCCTCAGTTCAAACCCACCAGAGTTGATGTTGCAGTGTGGGAGAGATATTTCTCACCTGGTTTTTAGATGCTCTAATGAGAAGGAGCAGATGGAAGATTTTTCTTCTCCTTGCATTTCAAACTCTTCTCCCCCCCCCCAACTTTCTGTTCTAGTCTGATCTCTCTCTCATGTCTCCAGAGCTGTCCTTAACTATAGGCAGCCACCTAGGCTGCACTAGGTCTGGGGGCACTGTTCTGCTGGGAGCCTAGACAGATGGGAAGCAGTGGAGCATGTAAGAGCAGGGCTGCTGGGTCCTAGAGAGAGCCGAATGCAGCACAGTCTGAGGGAGGGGATTGGCTGCTGGGGTCTCTGGGAAGGGGAGGGGGGAGGAGTTGGGGAAGGAGCTCACCTGTGAGTGTGACTCTTTCCCCCCGGCTGAGGTGAGGTGAGGCAGGCTCTGCGGCTCTGGAACCAGTATCCTCTGTTGTCCCCCATAACATCCATTCTTCTCCCACCCTGCCCCATGGAGCACCCCCTCCTTTCTCCCTCCTCCCCAGGAGCATCCCTCTCTCTCTCCTCCCTCCCCTCCATCAGGGCTGGGTTGGGTGAGGTGCTGGGGGGTAGGTGGGGGGAGGAGGCTGGCTGCCTGCCTGCTGAGGAATGAAAGTGAAAGTAACTCACTTCCTTGGCAGTGAGCCAGGATTGGAATGTCACACGGGGCTGGGCTGGGGTTAGCCAGATGTGTGAAAACTCAGGACAGGGGTTGGGGTAGGGTGAACAGATATCCCTATTTTATAGGGCCAGGCCCAATTTTGGGGTCTTTTTCTTATATAGGCCCCTTTTACCCCCCACCTCCACCCCCGTCCTGATTTTTCACACTTGCTGTCTGGTCACTCTGGGTGGGGGTAATTGGTGGCTATATAAGACAAAGCCCCAAATAGTGGGACTGGCCCTATAAAATCAGGACATCTGGATCTGGTCACCCTAGCTGGGGAGCACGTCGCTCCCCCGGGCTTGCAGCTGCCAGCGATCCATCTCATCCGGGGGGAGCTGCAGGATGAGCTGCTGTGGCTCCATGGGTGACCTGTCCCTGAGATCAGATGTTGTGCTAACTTCACCATGGTCCGTAAGGCTGGTGGTGGTGCTCATGGGTATGTGATTGGACCTGAGGGTTTGCTGCTGCTGTTGCCACTCTGCACCCGAAGAGGTGGATTTTGGGGCCTACTGCAGCTGTTGGACCAGCAGTCTGGGGGGTGAGCCAAGCATGAAAGCAGTACTGTGTTGCCATTTAGATTGTCATTTAACAACTTTGTTTGCCAAAAATTCTTGCTAACAATCCTGAATCCAATTTCAATTTTTTTTAAATCAATATCTTAGCCAAAATCCGAAAATTAAGTTGTTGACAATTATTAATGACAGGTTTGGTTTGAGGCAGGGAGTGGGCCAGTTTTCATCAGAGAAACAAAAAATGTTGACTGACTTTCCTATAGCCTGTTACTCCAGATAAGAGCCCTCCAACAACTGTAATATGCTCATCTCCTTACTAGTGTATAGAGCAGGGGTCAGCAACCTACGGCACACGTGCCAAAGGTGGCAGGTGAGCTGATTTTTGGTGGTACGCAGCGGCAGGCTGAGCGGCTCAGCCCATCACTGCTCTGGGGTTCCGGCTGCTGCCCTATTGCCAGCTGGGATACCGGCCGTCGGCCCCACTCAGCACCTGCTGCTGGCCTGGGGATCCCCAAGGAACCCCAGGCTGGCAGCGGGCTGAGCAGGCCGGCTGAACCACTCAACCTGCTGTCAGCCTGGGGTTCCATTCACTCAGCCGGCAGCGGGCTGAGTGGGCTGGTGGGGGGTTGAGTGGCTCAGTCTGCTGCCAGTCTGGGGTGCCGGCAGCACTCAGATGACTGCTACTCCGGGGTTCCGGCTGCCGGCCCCTTGCCAGTCAGGAGCCCACCCGCCGGCCCCACTCTGCCTCCTGCCAGCCTGGGTGAGCAGAATCCCAGGCTGGTAGTGGGCTGAGGGGGGTTGGTGGCCGGGATCCTGGCTGGCAGGAGTTGGTGGTCAGAACCCCAGACCAGCAGGGGGCTGAGCAGGGCCTGGGATTCTTGTCCCGCTCAGCCCGCTGCCAGTCTGGGGTTTCATTTACTCAGCTGGCAGTGGCCTGAGCAGGACCGGTGGCCAGGACCTCAGATAATAACAATAGTTTATTTATATAATATAGACATAGAGAGAGACCTTCTACAAACGTTAAAGTGTATTACTGGCACGAGAAACCTTAAATTACAGTGAACTTGGCACACCACTTCTGAAAGGTTGCCGACCCCTGGTATAGACTGACCATATGTTGTACTAAGATTCTCCAGCTTTTTTTTTTTTATCCTGTGAGTCAGTATAGCCTTTGCCAGCCCAGAAGTTGGGCAGCCAATGTTTTACGTTTTCACAATGTTTTCTCCAACTTTCATAAAGTAAATACATAGTTAATATGAGTTAAAAAGGCCAGGGACACTTCCTTGTGAAGAATCTGTACAGCAGATCATGCTAGAGCTGTGAAAATGTCAGTTTTTGATGGAACTTTAGAGGCAGTGATTTATCATGTATTTTATAATGTGAATGTGCTGCTATTGCTAATGTCTTTCCAAACAAAAATAAGGCACAATAGGACTTCTGTAACATTTCTGTGCGACCTTAATCTAGATGAGATGATTCTGTGCTGACTTCATTTTGGTCACTTTGTGCTTTACCTAGCAGTAAAACTAGGGTTATATTTTCCCACTGTTTGGAGACCCAGCTTATTAAACTGATTTTGCAGCCAAAAAAGCCAGAAAGATTGCTTTTAATTAAAAACAAATCTTTGTTTCAATACCTCTTCATATAAATTTCCAATAAAATTTTGACAAAATTAAAAAAATTATACTATTTGCATCATTCTGTCAAATCAGAATTTTTTCTATAGTGCTACTTCTTTAGTGCTAGTGCATCAGCATTACAGTGTGCTTCATTAAGTTAAACTGGTTTTAATAACGTGAATGTGGCAAGTTTTCCAATACTGTATGCTTATATTTGTGTTGCTAAGAGCAGATCAGGCACAGGGGCACCAGTTTAATAATCTCACCTAGGGCACCATAAATCCTAAGGACGGCCCTGCATGCCTCAATTCTCTTTTTCCTGGCCTTGTTCCAGAGCCCTCACAGCCCAATTCTCTGCCCTAACGTTGAGCCCTCTACTGCACCCTGTATGGCTTTGGTTATTGATGGGATCTTTAAGAACTTTGGATTTAATACTAAAATTTGGACAGCTTTAGATTATTTAAAGTAAACCCTGTTTACTATTTTATTTTAATAAAGGTTGTATTGCTCTAACCCCTGGCCTTTAAGTGAGAAGGAGCAGAGGCATGGGCGGCATGGCCCCCGTGAAGGGTGGGGCCAGGTGATGGGGGGCACAGCCCCCCCCCAATTTTTTTTGTCTAGCCCACCTCAGTCCCCCACCAAACGAGAAGAGGCTGAGGCCACCCCTGCTGGTCACTGGGTGTCACCTTCTGTGCATTACTCTGAATGCCCACGAGGTGTCACTGCTGCTCAAAGGGAAACATGTGTTACCCTGATTGCCCACTGGGTGTCACTGCTGCACCAAGGGAGACATAAGAACGGCCAGTCTGGGTCAGACACAAAGTCCATCTAGCCCAGTATCCTCCTGTCTCCTGCCAGCGGCCAGTGCCAGGGGCCCCAGAGGGAATGAGCAGAGCAGGGAATCATCCAGTGATCCATCCCCTGCCGCCCATTCCCAGCGTCTGGCAAACAGAGGCTACAGGCACCATCCCTGCCCACCCTGGCTAATAGCCACTGATGGGCCTGTCCTCTGTTCATTTATCTAGTTCCTTTTTTTGACCCCTATTATACTCTTGACCTTCACAACACCCTCTGGCAAGGAGTTCCACAGGTTGATTATGCAACTGCCCTGAGTTCCCCCACCCCACCCCGGGTTGTATATGGAAAAGAGGATGAGGAGAGCCATGATGTGTCTGTCACTGGCTGGTGCCTCAGTTTCCTCTAGGCAGCAGTGCTGCAGGCTCCTTTGGTCAGTGTCCATGCAGCTGTGTCGGGGGAAGGGGGAGTAGAGGCTCATGCTCCCCAGCCCCACGCCCCTCCCCCAGCAGCTGGGGAATCCAGGCCAAATGTAACCCTGGTAGCTGGGCCGGGGTAGGGCTGGGGAGGAATTGCGGGGGAGACAGATGCACCCACTGTGAGGGGAGATCCTCCCATTCCCTGCCAGCCCCCCTCTCTCCTTGCAGCACGGTACCCCTTGGAACTTCTTACTCTGCTGTGGGGGTGTCTGCTGCCTGCTTCTCCCTTAGCATCATCTCTCCCCCGGGGCACTGGTGTTGCCCGTCCTGTGCAAACAGGCAGCCCCTGGTGTGCCCTGTGGCGCTGCCCTGCAATTGGGGGGACAGCTGGTGGATGGAATATGGGGGTGGGCAAGGCTGGGGACCAGGACTCCTGGGTTCTCCCCCCAACACTGGGAGGGGAGTCGGGGTTAGGGGGTAGAATGGGGGAGGGGCAGGGCTGGGATCCAGGGTTCCTGCTTTTTCTGGTTTTCTCCACCTCCTGCAGCAGCCTTGGTCCTTTCAGTGCATTTCCTGTTCCAAATTCATTTGCTGACTTGTGCAACCCACCCCAGAGGTGGCTGCATCTCAGTGTTGGGTGAGGCATCCTTGGCTGCATCACCTCCTAACCGCGTCTCTCTCCCCCTGCAGGTGCCCCTGCAGCACTCGGCAAACATCCGCAAGATCGTGGGGGGCGCTTTGAGCATTGGGCAGGCAGGGGCCAGGCGCCCAGCCCCCACCCCGCAGAGAATGGGACCCAGCCCCCCCCTACTTTTTACAGGGATTAAAGAGGGGCAAAGGGGGGCAAATCAGAGGAGGGGGGTGGCCAGGGTCTGAGCAGGGGGTGGAAATTGACTGGTCGGGGGGTCAAGCAGCTGGAGGCAGAGTTAGGAGAGGGGCTGAAGGGCAAAGTCAGGGAGTGGGGAAGGAGCCGGAATTCAGCCCAGGGGGAGGCGCTGCCAGAGGGTTAAACCCCGGCACAGGCAGGGCAGAGGGGTAACAGTTACCCCGGGGGGCTGAGACTCCAGTGTTTGCAAAAACAGGGTGCAGGGAGCAGAGGGGCTTTTCTATTTCCCCTCCCACAGGCAGCACCTCTCAGCATGGGCTTCCCAGGGCTGGGCTCTTAAAGGCACAGGCATCCCACTGCCTAGACCCTGCAGCTCCTCTCTGATGTAACCTACTGAGGTGCTGAAGTAGGAGACTCAATTCAGTGAAACCGGGCATTCCCTATACGCCCCCCAGCCAGGGGGCTGTGCATCCCCTTCCCCAAATTTCCCCAACACCCCCCCAGTGGTCAGGTAGTTACATGCAGCGCTGCCAATGTTGTCACTAGTTGCAAATCTGAATGGAAATTGAAACATTAACACACAGTTTAAAAGCAGATACAAGGTATGAAAAATACTTGTACCTGAGAAAGTAAAATAGGTTTGAAAAGTCTGGACAAAGCCGGGTTCCTCACCCAGATGTTGTGTTTGCTGACAGTGTCGGTGCATTGGCTTCGGCAATGTTGGCCAACCTCAGAATTTCAAATGATGGTTTGGATGCAAGGTGTGAATGACTCTCCCCTGACAGCTAGTGATGACCAGGGTTGGGGGAGGCTTTGGGACCAGACTGTATTTACATGAACTCACCTACTCTGCCGAGGTGTCCAGCAGACAGAGCTGTGCTGCCTCTGCTCTAGGTGCCCAGAGGAGGAGGGAAGGTGTGTGGGGCTCCAGACTGGGACTCTTCCTCCCTCCTGCCAAGCCCTGACTCTCAATCCCAGCCCTGACCCTCCTTTCTTCAAGCTCCATGTGGGCCAGAGGAAAAGTTTGGAAGAAAACACAAGGGCCAAACTTGTGGGCATCAGGTGAAGCAGCAAGAAGCCCAACCATCAGGGTACCAAGCTCTAGAGCCCCAAACCATTGTGGCCACCGCAGCCAAAGCCCTGGCTCTAGGAGATGTGAGTCACCCAGCAGGAGGGGGGAGACTGGCTCTTGCACAGCTGGAGGCAGTAAAGTTGAGCCCTGTAAGCTCCAGGGCTTCACCACAAGCCAACACAAGGTCCCACTGAGAGTTGAACTCAGATTGCAGGATTCAGAGTCCTAAATGCTGCCCATTACACCATGGGACCAGCTCATGCTGCCCTCTCTGCACATCGGTGACCCTCACGGGGCTGGCTTGTGTAAGGGGGCTCTTGGCCCTTTACTAAAACTTAGTGTGTGGGGGGGGTTTGGTTGATTAGTTCCCAGTCCCGGGGGAAGGGCCAATGGGAAATCAGGACCCTGAGACTGACAGTCCCCAGGGGCAATGGGGAGAGGCCAAAGCTCCAAGTTAGCCGCACTGACAGGCCAGGCAGTGTAATGAGGGAGTCACCAGGCCAGGGGGTCCCATCCTCCCTGGGAGCTGGAACTGCCTGGGCCAGAGTGGGGCAGAGCTAAGGAGAGAGCAGGAGCCCGAGAAGAGCCGGGGAGCAGAGCTACGCAGGTGTAGTGCCAGAAACTGCTCCCTGTAGGACTTTGCTACCTGTAGCAGTTACTGACACCTGAGGTTGTTCTTATTTGCTAACTTGTCATAACTGGCTAAAACTTGATAGTGGTTTCTCTAGCAAATATCAGTCCCTGGCCCTGTGGTCTAGACATCCTCATTCACATCAGGCTTCAAGTTGAGAATCATTTCCCATTCCCACTCTGTGGGAGGGGAGACTTTTAAACGCGCTCTCTGTGCGACCACACATGGCTAAGCAAAGAGAACAAACCCCCAATCCTCCCTGTGCTTTGGGAGCCAGGTTTGCGGTGGGAATTCTGTAGTTCAGATGACTTCACGCCTGGGCGTTGTGATTCTTTACCAGTTTCTCTGGCGTTGGGGGAGTTTTGGGTTCACAGCTGTGATGGCCAAGTGGTTAAGATGTTGGAGTTGAAATCCAATAAGGCCCACCTACGCAGGTTCAAATCTGCTCACAGCGAGGTCTTTTTTTTTTAGCCAGTCTCTCACCTGGGCAATACCTCTGTACAACCCCCTGAGACACTCTCAATTCTCTCCCCAACCCAAGTCAATCCTGTTCTGCTCCTTTCATCGAGATCCCTGGGACACCACCTCACACTGTGTCCCTGAGGGGTCAGGCAAACTCTCAGCGCTTGAAGCCTCTGCCACTCACCTAGTGCCCCATAGGTTAGCCATGTCGACGTGCTCTCCTTCACGTAAATCCGCTCAGTGCGACTCCTGGCCTGTCCCTGCAGAAAGGTGTATCCCCTCTGCAGCTGCTGTGAGCTTGGGTCAGAGGACTAGGAAGCTACCGCCCTCCCTCCACTGGTTCTGCTATGGAGAAACAAGTCCTCTAAGCCGAGCTCGCTAGGATCCCCTGAAAACCCACCACCCAGCTCCCAAACCGAAGACTGACCCCACCCTCACCACTCAGCTCCTTTTGTTTGTCTAGCTCCTGGGCAGAGGTGTCACCTCCCCTCCCCAGGCCTAGCTCATGTTACAGTCTGAATACCTGTGTCTCACCTAAAATCCTCCCTGGTTTTCCCATCCCCCACATAGACAGCCCCTACTCCACCACATCAATATACAATCACGGCCAGGCGCTGGGGGCGCAGGCAGCAGCCCAGCGGAAAATGCTCAGCTCTGCGCTCTCGGGGCGGCCACCTACCTCGCTGGCGGCCACAGGTCTTTCTCAAGTCTCCCCGTTACAGTCACACGTCAAATGCTGAGCAAAGGAAAAAAGACAGGAAGCCAATCCCATGCCTGTCCCTTTTTCTGTCTTCCTCCACCCCTGGACCAAGTCCCTCCCCGTTTGTCTGGGCCATTGTCCTCATGGCCCTGGCCAGCCTATTTCCCTTTGCCGCTCTGAAACGTGCCCCCACGTGCAGGCCCCGGGGGAGGCTTTGGCTAGGGCAAGCGTGTCCTTGCGAGGTAACTGTCTCTCTGGAGGTGAAAGTCATCAGTGCGGGGTGCGAAGGGAAGAGGCCGTCGAAGGAGAAGGCAAGGCATGTGGTGGGCAGGCCAGGGATTTCTTTGTCCCCCCTTCAAAAGGGGTCACCCTCCCCGTCGGGGAATCGAACCCCGGTCTCCCGCGTGACAGGCGGGGATACTCACCACTATACTAACGAGGAAAGGGGCACGGTGAATGGCCCCAGCTCCCACAGACCAGCTATGGTCAGCGTATATCTACACTGTCGCATGGGCCCCAGCAGGCAACAGCACCCCTGGCCCTCTTCTGCTTCCCAAAGGCTTTGGCCGCAGCAACAGCCCTGGCCCTCCTCACCTGCCCTTGCCCAGCAGGACGCCTTTTCGGGCCTACACAGCTCCTCACACAACACCCGCCTGGGACCTTGCCCTCACCTACCAGCTCAGCAGCACCTTTTTTCCTCTCAAAACCTCCTCTTGACACCCTCCCCCTTCCACACTCACCTCATCACAAACTCACCCACGGCCCCTTTGGCTTCTCAAGCGCCTCTGGAGGGACGCAGCTTCCCAGGCACGCAGATCCTTCCCTTCAACGCGCACTGGACGGACATTCGAAACACAGCCCTTTCCAGGAGGGAATGCGCTGCTTTTGGACCCTGGCGCCCAGCAAGAAGTCCTGGGACTCTTTTTCTGACGGATGGACCCCACTGACTTGCCTTTACCAAGCAGAAACTAAGGACCGGCTGATGGCTCTCTTTGCAAACGGACGCCATCAGACTGAGCCACGAGGCATGCTGCAGGATAGCCCCTCCCCACCAAAAAGCAATGCCGTGACCCGAATTCGAACCGAGGTTGCTGCGGCCACGGCGCAGAGTACTAACCACTATACGATCACGGCCAGGCATTGCGGGTGCAGGCAGCAGACCACGTGAAAATGCTCAGCTCTGCTCTCTCGGGGCGGCCACCTACCTCGCCGGCGGCCACAGGTCTTTCTCAAGTCTCCCCATTACAGTCACAGATCAAATGCTGAGCAAAGGAAAAAAGACACGAAGCCAATCCCATGCCTGTCCCTTTTTCTGTCTTCCTCCACCCCTGGACCAAGTCCCTCCCCGTTTGTCTGGGCCATTGTCCTCATGGCCCTGGCCAGCCTATTTCCCTTTGCCGCTCTGAAACATGCCCCCACGTGCAGGCCCCGGGGGAGGCTTTGGCTAGGGCGAGCATGTCCTTGCGAGGTAATTGTCTCTCTGGAGGTGAAAGTCATCAGTGCGGGGTGCGAAGGTGGTGTGTATTTGGTTGTCATGGTTTTTGTTGCTATGGCAACTGAGTTAGATTATTATGGGTTAGCTCAGCCGGTTTCAACCGGCTGAGTGAACTCTCTGTCTCTGTAAATAAAATGGAGGTTTTGGTTAGCTGTCTGCTCTCTGGCCTCAAGTGATTGCTTCCTACACCGGCTGCCCCAAGGATATAACACTGGCGACGAGGGTGAGACTCCCGTGCTGCTCCAGTAACAGAAGGAAGTAGAAGTTAAGGTAAAGAACAAACAAACAAAAAAAGCTGCTTGTTTGCACTGACTGTGAAAGTGAAACTAAAATCATGGCTACTCTGACCAGGCCTCTGGAGCCTTTTGATGAGAATACAGAGCAGTGGCATGTGTATACTGAGCGTTTTGAGCTTTTTGGTATTGCAAATGACATTACAGAAGCGAAGAAGGTGCCAATATTCTTAACTGTTGTAGGGGCTAAAACCTACTCTCTGCTACGCAGCTTACTGCACCCTGTTAAGCCTGAGACTAAATCTTACAGTGACATTGTGGAAATCCTGGGGTCTCATTTCTCCCCAAAACCACTGGTAATTGCTGAAAGATATAGGTTCCACAAAAGAGACCAAAAGGAAGATGAAACAGTTGTACAATTTGTAGCCATTCTAAAAAAGCTAGCAGAACACTGTGAATTTAAAGAGATGTTAAATGATGCCCTGCGTGACAGGTTAGTGTGTGGCCTCTGCAATGAAGCTATACGGAAGCGCCTACTGACAGAGGCTCAGCTTACCTTACAGAAAGCTGTTGATATTGCTGTCTCCATGGAACTGGCTACAAGGGAGGCACAATACATCGGTGCACCCCCTAGGGTGCAAAAAGTGTCACAAGAACCGACCCACAAAACTGTGCAGAGTCAAGAATGTTACCGCTGTGGTAAACCAGGACACCAGGCATCAGAATGCTGGTGTAAGGACCTGGTGTGTCGACACTGTGGCAAAAAGGGACACATTGAGTGTGCCTGTAAACAAAAGAAAAAGAGGCCTGTGGTCTGGCCGACAAAAAGAGGAACCTTGCATACTCTAGAGCAGACCCAGGATGATCAAGGAGACACCTCATCACAAGAGGAAGTGCCACTGCATGTTTTGTCTTTGGCAGCGGGCTCACATGACTACTGGGTAACCCCCTTATTGGAGGGCAAACCTAGACGCATGGAACTAGACACCGGTGCAGCTGTCTCGCTGGTTCCTGAGACTGTGTATAAGGAAAAGCTACAGCATCTTCCGCTTAAGGCAACAAAAACTGTTCTGAAGACGTATACAGGTGAAGCTGTGCCCATGTTGGGCACTATTGATGTTAAGGTGGAGCTCAATGGACAGGCGGCTAAATTGCCACTGTTTGTGGTGAGAGGTAACTACCCAGCCTTAATGGGTAGGTCTTGGCTTGGGAAGATTCAGCTGAACTGGGCAGAAGTGCACCGGATGACTAAAGAAGAAACCAGTCTAACCCCTATACTAAGGAAACATGCTGCTGTTTTTGGAGATGATTTGGGAAGTATGAAGGGAATCACTGTGACATTAAACATTAAACCTGACAGTCCACCAAAATATCTGAAAGCCCGAACTGTGCCATATGCCATCAGGCCAAAAGTTGAAGCAGACCTGGAGCGCCTGGTCACCAATGGAGTCCTAATACCAGTTACCCATTGCTCATGGGCCACTCCTATCGTTCCAATAGTGAAGAAAGATGGCTCTCTCCGGATTTGCGGTGATTTTAAAGTCACTGTCAACCCAGTGTTGTGTGCAGAGCAATACCCGCTTCCCCGCATCGATGACCTCTTCGCAGGCCTGGCTGGGGGACAAAAGTTCAGTAAGATTGATCTGAGTCAAGCATATTTACAGATGCACGTCAATGAAAAGTCCCAAGAGCTGTTAACTATTGTGACTCATAAGGGGCTTTATCGATACTGTTGCCTACCCTTCGGAATCACATCGGCTCCCGCCCTGTTCCAGAGGGCTATGGACCAGATCTTGTGTGGCTTGTCAGGAGTTCAGTGCTATCTGGATGATATCCTGGTCACTGGAAGAAATGAAGAGGATCACTTAAAGAATTTAGAGGCTACCCTACAAAGACTGGAAGAGTATGGCCTACGAGTTCGCAAAGACAAGTGTGAATTCTTCAAGCCCTCTGTTGAATATTTGGGACACATCATCGATTCTGCAGGTCTTCATAAGGCCCCTGCAAAAGTTAAAGCTATTGTGGAGGCTCCCCCACCTCGAAATGTAAGCCAGTTGCGCTCATTTCTAGGACTACTGAACTATTATGGAAAGTTCATCTCACAGTTAGCCACACTGCTAAAACCACTTCATGAGCTCCTTGGGCAGAACAAGGCCTGGAAGTGGACTGAAGCCTGTGATGTTGCATTTAACAAAGCTAAGGATGCATTGTTAAATTCTGAAGTTCTAACGCACTTTGATCCATCCTTACCACTGCAATTGGCCTGCGATGCCTCCCCTTATGGAGTGGGAGCAGTCGTGTCACATATTATGCCTTCAGGAGAAGAGAGACCTATTGCTTTTGCTTCACGCACTCTAAGCAAAGCAGAAACTAACTACGCCCAAATCGAACGTGAGGCATTAGGAATTGTTTTTGGAATTCGGAAGTTTCATCAGTACCTGTTTGGGCGAAAATTTACTCTTCTCACAGACCATCGACCTCTGACATCAATTTTTGGACCCTACACAGGCATTCCCCCATTAGCTGCTAGTCGTATGCAACGTTGGGCATTGTTACTTTCAGCACACACATATGAAATCAAATATCGGAAATCCACTCTACACGGCAATGCAGATGGCCTCTCAAGGTTGCCTTTGCCGGTCAAACACCAAGATAGTGCCCAAAAGGAAATCTTCTACTTTGAACAGAGAGAGAATACACCCATCACTGCTACTCAGATAAAGAAGGCAACTCGCGTTGATCCAGTATTGTCCCACGTTATGGACCTGGTGATGCATGGAAAATCTCGACAAACCTCTCCGGTCTCATCCGACCTTGTTCCCTACATGTCCAAGCGGACGGAGTTATCGGTCCAATCTGGTTGTTTGTTGTGGGGGAGACGTGTCATTATTCCACCACCACTGAGATCACAGATGTTAGAACAGCTACATTCCGGTCACTGTGGAATAGTGCGCATGAAGGAAATTGCACAAAGCTATTTTTGGTGGCCTGGACTGGACAGCACTATTGAAGAGAAGGCAAAAGCTTGTATGTCATGTCAGGGTGTGCGGAATGCACCCCAGTGGGCACCCCTACACCCATGGGACTGGCCTGAAAACCCGTGGCAACGTATTCACGTTGACTTTGCTGGAGCCCTTGAAGGAAGCATGTTCTTGGTGGCAATAGATGCCCATTCTAAATGGCCAGAAGTCTCTATAATGCAGTCCACTTCTGCAGAGAGTACTATCCAAAAACTACGAGGACTCTTTAGTCGTTTTGGTCTGCCAGAACAACTTGTGAGCGACAACGGACCGCAGTTCGTTTCTCAGGAGTTTCAAAATTTTATGAAGGCAAATGGGATACACCACATCACGTCAGCACCATATCATCCGTCCACCAACGGATTAGCTGAAAGATTTGTGCAGACAATGAAAAACGCTTTGAAATCAGCAAGGGGACAACACTCCATTCAAAAGCGTCTGGATACCTTTTTACTTTCCTACAGAAACACACCTCATGCTACGACCCACGCATCTCCGGCCTTTCTAATGATGGGACGACAGCTGCGCACTTGCTTTGATCTGCTGAAACCTTCTGAACCCCGACAAATTGTGCAACATCAGCAGCAATATCAAGTCATCAGACGGGCACCCAGAGCAAAAGACCGAACCTTTAGCCCGGGACAGCCAGTTTTGGCTCGGAATTATACTTCCAGAGCTAAATGGGTTCCGGCCACAGTCATCACTCAAACAGGACCTGTTTCCTACACAGTCCGGACTGCAGAGAATCTTACCTGGCGGCGACATGTAGATCAGCTGTTGCCAGGTCATGCCAGTCCTCAGGACCCATCTGCAGTTGAGGGGTCTGACTTCACCTCTTCTGGTGAGGGACTGAATCACGAGTCACCTGTTTCTGACTGTTCTCCTCCATTACTGCCGGCAGCTGAGATACCCCTTTGCCCAGCACGAGCTGATACCACCTCCTCACCTGTTCGTGCTGCAGACCCTGAGCCCCTAGTGCTTTCGGGTGCAATAACACCAGAAGTTAGCCGTAATCCACCTAGAGACAGAAGGCCTCCTCATCGGCTGGATCTTTAGCTAGGGCGAACCCACGGTTATGGGGCAAAATAATCCCCAGGGTTTAGCCGGGAATGGAGGCAGTCTACCCTCCTTCTCTATTTTAGTGTGTGTTTTATTTAGGGGATGTTCTTATTAGGGGGGGAGGAATATGTTGTGTATTTGGTTGTCATGGTTTTTGTTGCTATGGCAACTGAGTTAGATTATTATGGGTTAGCTCAGCCGGTTTCAACCGGCTGAGTGAACTCTCTGTCTCTGTAAATAAAATGGAGGTTTTGGTTAGCTGTCTGCTCTCTGGCCTCAAGTGATTGCTTCCTACACCGGCTGCCCCAAGGATATAACAGAAGGGAAGTGGCCGTCGAAGGAGAAGGCAAGGCATGTGGTGGGCAGGCCAGGGATTTCTTTGTCCCCCCTTCAAAAGGGGTCACCCTCCCCGTCGGGGAATCGAACCCCGGTCTCCCATGTGACAGGCGGGGATACTCACCACTATACTAACCAGGAAAGGGGCACAGTGAGTGGCCCCAGCTCCCACAGACCAGCTATGGTCAGCGTACACCTACACCGTCGCATGGGCCTCAGCAGGCAACAGCACCCCTGGCCCTCTTCTGCTTCCCAAAGGCTTTGGCCGCAGCAACAGCCCTGGGAAAAGCCCTGGCCCTCCTCACCTGCCCTTGCCCAGCACGACGCCTTTCCGGGCCCACACAGCTCCTCACACAACACCCGCCTGGGACCTTGCCCTCCCCTACCAGCTCAGCAGCACCTTTTTTCCTCTCAAAACCTCCTCTTGCCGCCCTCCTCCTTCCACACTTCACACTCACCTCATCACAAACTCACCCACGGCCCCTTTGGCTTCTCAAGCGCCTCTGGAGGGACGCAGCTTCCCTGGCACGCAGATCCTTCCCTTCAATGCGCACTGGACGGACATTCGAAAGACAGCCCTTTCCAGGAGGGAATGCGCTGCTTTTGGACCCTGGCGCCCAGCAAGAAGTCCTGGGACTCTTTTTCTGACCGATGGACCCCACTGACTTGCCTTTACCAAGCAGAAACTGAGGACCGGCTGATGGCTCTCTTTGCAAACGGACGCCATCAGACTGAGCCACGAGGCGCGCTGCAGGATAGCCCCTCCCCACCAAAAAGCAATGCCGTGACCCGGATTTGAACCGAGGTTGCTGCGGCCACGGCGCAGAGTACTAACCACTATACGATCACGGCCAGGCGCTGGGTGAGCAGGCAGCAACCCAGCGGAAAATGCTCAGCTCTGCGCTCTCGGGGCAGCCACCTACCTCGCCGGCGGCCACAGGTCTTTCTCAAGTCTCCCCGTTACAGTCACACGTCAAATGCTGAGCAAAGGAAAAAATAGAGGAAGCCAATCCCATGCCTGTCCCTTTTTCTGTCTTCCTCCACCCCTGGACCAAGTCCCTCCCTGTTTCTCTGGGCCATTGTCCTCATGCCCCTGGCCAGCCTATTTCCCTTTGCCGCTCTGAAACGTGCCCCCACGGGAGGCTTTGGCTTGGGCGAGCGTGTCCTTGCGAGGTAATTGTCTCTCTGGAGGTGAAAGTCATCAGTGCGGGGTGCGAAGGGAAGAGGCCGTCGAAGGAGAAGGCAAGGCATGTGGCGGGCAGGCCAGGGATTTCTTTGTCCCCCCTTCAAAAGGGGTCACCCTCCCCGTCGGGGAATCGAACCCCGGTCTCCCGCGTGACAGGCGGGGATACTCACCACTATACTAACGAGGAAAGGGGCACGGTGAATGGCCCCAGCTCCCACAGACCAGCTACGGTCAGCGTACACCTACACCGTCGCATGGGCCCCAGCAGGCAACAGCACCCCTGGCCCTCTTCTGCTTCCCAAAGGCTTTGGCCGCAGCAACAGTCCTGGGAAAAGCCCTGGCCCTCCTCACCTGCCCTTGCCCAGCACGACGCCTTTTCGGGCCTACGCAGCTCCTCACACAACACCCGCCTGGGACCTTGCCCTCACCTACCAGCTCAGCAGCACCTTTTTTCCTCTCAAAACCTCCTCTTGACACCCTCCCCCTTCCACACTCACCTCATCACAAATTCACCCACGGCCCCTTTGGCTTCCCAAGCGCCTCTGGAGGGACGCAGCTTCCCAGGCACGCAGATCCTTCCCTTCAACGCACACTGGACGGACATTCGAAACACAGCCCTTTCCAGGAGGGAATGCGCCGCTTTTGGACCCTGGCACCCAGCAAGAAGTCCTGGGACTCTTTTTCTGACGGATGGACCCCACTGACTTGCCTTTACCAAGCAGAAACTAAGGACCGGCTGATGGCTCTCAATGTAAGGAAGTTCCCACCACCTGCTCTGTGTTCACAGTGCGGGAGAGAGCAGCATCCACGGCAGTGATTTGCTCCTGGCTGCCGGAGCAGAGCAGCAGGCTCAGCTGTCAGAACTTCCCAGAGCGATGAAAGGGGAGGGGCCCATGGCTCTGTAGCAGGAATGCAGGGCAGGCGAGTTCACGGTGGGCATTGTGGGATACTGGAGGAGGCCAGTTATGGTGATATAATGAACAGCAGTGTCTACTCTGTCACTTTAAGTTTGCTGCAAAAAGCTCTAGACCTCTCATCAAAGTCGTTTTATTTTGTCACCAAAACAGGGCATTTTTGTCGACAGACGTGGCATTGCACTGTGTAGACCGGCCACAAGCTGCCGACCGAGGGAGTGTTGTGTGTTTTTCACACACCTGAGCAATATAATTCTGCTGAAACAACTTTGTAGTGCAGACCTGGCCAAAGATTGACTCACACACAACTTGCAAGGAAAACCTCACCTGCTCCTCTGCTTTGCAGAATCCAAACACAAGTAAAGCTTGTCAGGCCCCTGTAAAGATGGCAGGGAGTCAGGTGTGGGCAGGGCTGGCTCTGGCTTTTTTGCCACCCCCAAGCAAAAAAAATGGGGTGGGGCCACCGGAGCAACAAAACAGGGGGGAAAAAATGGCACAGGTGGAGCGGCAAAGCGGGGGTGTGTGGGGGGATATGGCGCAGCTGAAGCGGCAAAGCGGGGGGGGACTCGACGTGGCTGGAGTGGCAACGTGGCGGGGGACAACACAAAAACAGTGGGGCTGGAGCAGCAAAGCTGGGGGGGGAGGGACACGGCACAGCTGGAGCAGCAAAGTTGGGGGTGGGGGACAACACAAAAACGGTGGGGCTGGAGCAGCAAAGCAGGGGGATGTGGGGAAAGACAACGGCGCGGCCGGCAAAGCAGGGGAAAAACAAAAAAAAAACCCCACAGGGTGGCCGGAGCCAGGGGACTCCCTGTGCTGCAGAGTGCGCGCCCGGTCTAGTGGGGGGGAAGGGGAGGGAGCGGAGGGAGAGAGAAGGGGGGCGGCCAGCGCTTCAGCGGGACACTCACCACGCGGCCCCGACCGCCGCGCCGCCTGGCACCCTCACTCCTTCTCTAGACTAACCAGTCCTAATATACTGTAACATGGTTATATTCCACCTCCTTCACTGGTTACACCCAACAAAATTAATTATACAGCAGACAGAAACAATCACAGACCCAGACAGAGACCATGCAAATAAACATACAAAACAATACAGAAGGGAGGATTTCACAACTACATCTATACAGACATAAGGGTTTTCCAGCTGTGTCTATTGATAAGTGAGCTCTTGCCAGACAGGATGCTACCAAACTAAGTTTCCCTTTCTCTGGAGGTGATGGAATATCAGGGCAGGATTGTATCCCTCACAGCCCAATCGCACCTTATTTCAATGTGACTAGTTGGGAATGTGAGGATGTGACCATACACTTCCCACCTTATGGCTGCCTTTGCTGCTTAGCCGAAGAACCAGGCCTCAGACTGTCACAGTAAGAGAAGGCCATTACACAGACAGACAGTGATTTTTTATTCTTTCTTTTATATCTTTATAACTAGCTAAGTGATAAAAATACACCTAAATTCTTAAAGTACAGGCCTTTGCAGACAGGCCTGAATATCTGTATCCTAACAGTCCTTGAGGTCAAGCAGCCTCTGGGTAAGGGGGTGGGGACTCAGATCCTTCCACAGGCCAATTCCACCAGGGTCCTGTATAAACCAGGCAAGTTCCCCACAATAGCCAGACCAGATGCCCCCTGTACACTTGTGCTCTGTCCTCATTGCTTCTCTGTCTCTCTTCCCCTCACCTCTGCTGCTCTCCCTCTGGGCTTTCTCAGCACCTGGCCCCACAGCGCTTCCTGGCAGCCAGAGACTGCGCTATCTGCACCTGCAGCCTCTCTCCTGCTTGCAAAGGAAAGGAACCTTTCCAGGAAATGGCCACAGCTTCTGGGAATCCCTGTGTGGCTGTGAACAGAGTTTGGCTCCTGGCACACAAGGCAACTTAAAAGCTGAGCACCCAGACAGGGGCTTGAATCCTGGACCCTCAGATTAAGAGCCTGACGCTCTACCAACTGAGCTACCTGGGCTTGTTAGGAAATATCTTCACCATTCACCACAAGAGTGATTATCCCAGTGTGCAGGCAAGAGTGAGCAGGCAGGCAAAAGAGAGGCAAAAAAAGTCCCAGGAACCCCTCCTCTTTTTCTGCACAGCCACTGCCTGTCAGCAGGATTCCTCCTCCTCCTCAGGGAGACTAAATCTCTGTGCCTAGACAGCCGGTCCATCTGCTGCACCTCAATCCCCAATGCCCGAGCCTCCCTGCCAAAGCCCTGCACCTGGCCCCATACAATTAAGTCTCACGTCTCGCTGGGAACTCGACTTCTTGTGCCCAGAGAGTCTCGGCCCCCTCAGCAGATGACCTGAGAAACACAGTGTCCGGCTTTTCCAAAGAAGAGCTTAGACCCCCTCATCATGTGGCCTAAAGGATGAGGCATCTCCCTGTGGATCGGATGATTCAGGAGTTGAGTCCCCTCATGGTTGTGCTCACTTTGTGCTGCAAGTCCTGCTCCCTTCAGGGCTGGAACCTCTTCTTGGCCCCTCAGGCCAATGCTCTGGCTTCAGCTAGAGCCCCGGGAAGGAGTTGGGGGTTGGGCGTCACAAAGGCTGGGGCATGAGCCCCAGGTGCTTCCAGTCTCGCCTTTGCCCTTCCTGACTTGCCAAAGAAAATGGGCGGCTCCACTGCCAAAGTGAGCACCATGAGTGGGAACGGTAAGAGGCCCCACCAGGGGGGCTGGCCCTGCTTTCCTACCCTCTTCTGATGTTGGCCACAGAGCATCAGCAGCCGCCCTGAGGGTGGCCTTCAGTGGGGGTTTGGCATTGCAGGGAGCAGCCTGGCCAGGTGTCTCTGTGGCTGTCTGCTGGCCAACACATAGGCATGGTTCTCCCCTCCTCTTGCCCTGCAGCTTTTAAGCCTTCCCTCAGAGCTGTCAGTACCAGCTGCCTCTGCTCTAGGTGCCCAGAGAAGGAGAAGTGCTGGGCTCCCACCTGCCCAGCCCTAACCCTGCTTCCTTCAAGAGCCAGGTAGGCAAGAGGAGAAGCACAGCAGCAAGTGCCAGACTTGTGGGCACCAGGTGAAGCCATGAGAATCCCAACCCTCAGGCACCAGTAACTAGCTATAGAGCCCTGACTCCCCACAGCACCTGAGTCACCCAACAGGAGGGGAAAGACTTATTCTTGTCCAACAGGAGACAGGGAAGTGGAGCAGTGTGAGCTCCAGGGCTTCACCACAAACCAAAGGTCCCACTGAGATTTGAACTCAGATTGCAGGATTCAGAGTCCTGAGTGCTGCCCATTACACCATGGGACCAGCTTGGGCTATCTTCTTTGCACAGTGGTAACCCTCACGGGGCTGGCTTGTGTAAGGGACTGTTGGCCCTTTACTAAAACTGAGTGGGGTTTTTGGTTGGCTAGTTCCCAGCACCAATAGAAGGGGGAAGGGCCAATGGGAAATCAGGACCCTGAGACTGACAGGCCCCTGGGGCAATGGTCACCAACTGGTAGGGAACAAGTGAGAATTTGTTAATGGAGAAAAATTCCTGGTGAAAATTGGCAAAGCTGTGGAGAGTTTGAAAAGTTCCAGTGAATTTACACATGAAGATACAAACAGAGAGACAAACCCACACAGAGAGAATGAGAAAATCACACACTGCACAGACCCACACAGACATAAACAAAAACCAAACCCGCACAGCACACAGAGCCATATACACAAAAAGGAAAACCTCATAAAATATAGAAAGAACAAATCCACACCAAAAAATACAGCAAAAGCCCACAACAGGAAACACAAAACCCACATACCAAAAGAATACTAAGCAAAAAACAATATTCATGCAAAAATCATACACACACCCACACACACAAAACTATGCCAGGCATCCACCAAAATCACACAGGACCCACATGCACATCAACACAACAGACAAAAACCACACCGACATACAGAAAGCCAGGCAGGGTCTGAGTCTCACAGCGAAGAGGGTGAGCACACAGGTTGTTTGGGGAGCAAAGACTGAGAGGGAGTCGGGGGCAGTGCTCTGGGCTCTGCCTGACCCCTCCTGACACAGGCGGCTGGTGGAGAGCAGAGCCTGGTAGATCTGTGGAGTCTGCCCTGCTCTCTGTAAAGCAAGGGGACCTCGGTGTCTTCTGAGCTGCAATTGTATTTTCTGCAGGGCAAAATGATTGGCAGAAGCCATTTGCTTAAAGAAAACTAGTGCTTTAGGTGAGGTTTGAACTCACAACCTCAGCATGACTCCACTCAGCACTGCTCTGTAAACACTGGGCACTAACCCACTGCACCGCTGGGCACTGCTTTCAGGAGCTTGTCTCCATGTTTCATGGATGGATTAGCGGAAGGGGGGGGTTGCATTAGCTAAAACAAATCCATATTAAAGGCTGCAGGATGGCAGCAGCAGAGGTGGGGAGCCTCCTTCCGTGTGCTAGAGCTGGTTCCCCCTTCCGTTGCTCAGGGGAAGGTTGGTGCTTTGAGCCCACCCGGTGCTGGAACGTCCCATGGGTGAGATTAACGGGACTCTTGGGAAGGGAAGGGAAGGGAAGGGAAGGGAGGAGAGGGGAAGTCTTTTCTATCCCTGCCTAGCTCCGTTGGTCTCCTGTGGCCCTTTCGGCTCTCTGCTCCCCTGCTGGGGAGATGCAGAGACAAGCCCCCATCTGGGTGAGTCACCGAGAGGCTGTGTCCCATGGCGTGTGGGGGGGGAGAGGAGGAGAGGGGAGAAGGTTCTGTGTGACAGTGTGTGGGGGAGGGGGAGGGTATGTTCCTTAGGATAGAAATAATGGAAAACACAGGGGCAGTGACAGTGGAGCCCCGTGTCTGAGTGTTATGACCCTGGGTGGTGCTGCCGTTCACCTTCCCCTCCTATGGGCTCAGCTTTCATTGAATCCAGCATTTTTTCACCTGTCCTCACCACAGAGGTGTCCCACATGCCTCAGCTACCGAGTGTCCCTCTTAGAGACGCCGAGGACTGGAACTGATTTCAGCTGCTGGACAGCTCTGCTAGGTCTTTATTCATTTGCACAGGAAAATGCTGAGTGTTTAAATTCATTTCAAGCCCCCTGCCCCCATTCAGCGAACTCCTGAACATACTGGAGATGGGTCTGGAAATCGATTTTCATTCGAAAAAGTTTGTAAAGGGAATTACTTGGATTAGATCCCATTACCCTGCAGGGAAACATTCACCCACTGATCTATACGCTCAACAAAGAGTGTCATGTATAGCTGAGAGCAGAAACAGTTTTTAACCTGGGGGTTAGTAAACTTTATCTCTGTACAAACACCACAGTTTACAAACTCCCCACCCCCGCTCTGTGTCACCAGAGCACAACAACAACTCTCCTTGGGGCACACACAGCTCCCCAGCTCCCTGCCCGTCAGTCTCTCCAGCGTTGCTCCAATCCCTTAAAGCAGGGTCTCAACCTCAATTTACCTTAGGGCCAGGGCCAGTCCTCCGAGTGGGCCAATAATGTCACTCATACTGCCCAGAACCTGCCCCCAAAACTCCACCCTCCACCTGCCTAAGGCTCTGGGAGGGAGTTTGGGTGGGGCGAGGAGGTCTAGGGTGCAGGCTCTGGGTTGGGGCTGGGGATTGGGGTGCAGGAGGGGTGCAGGCTCTGGGAGGGAGTCAGGGGTGTGGGGCTTACCTGGGGCTCCAAGGCGGGGTGGGCTGGGGAGCGTCCGCATGCTGCTGCCCCCAGGCATCACCCCCACAGCGTCCCATTGGCCACAGGGGTGATCAGGCAGGGGCAGCACGCAGAGGCACAGACCCACCCTGCCCTGCCATGGGGAGGGGCCGGCAGCCACTGGAGCGAGCAGGCAGATGCTGCTCAGCTCCGCTGCACTGCCGGGGCCCCTGGCGGGGAGCACCTGGGGGCAGCAGGTGGGGCTAAGGGAGTGACCCGGTCCCAAAACTGCTGGAGCCCCACGGGCGAGACCTGGGAACCAGGACTGCCAGCCAGACAAACACCTTTAAGAGGAGGCGTCCCTCTGCCTGTCAAAAACTGATCTTCCTCCTTCAGTTCAGTGACTGAATTGTTCCTTATCCCGGCAGAGCCAGAGGACTGAAAGCAGCAACATCAAACCCCTGTGTAGCTCGTGGGAATGGACATAAACACTCCCTGGTATCTGAGGAGATGTTCAGCTTTGCCCTTGGTCAACTACAAGGCTAAAGGGAAAGGAGGTGGTATAAAGAGTGAAACACGACACATCATAGTTATGCCCATGGTGGCTGCAAAATCTTTTGATGTACTTCTTCTTATCAGCAGTGTATTGTTTTCTCTGGAGTCTAGACCTTGACTATACCTTGGCCAAGAAATTTGTACCCTGATAAAATAATCGACTGCCCCTGGTGAAGGCAATGGACTTGACACCCACTGGGGTGTCCCAACACAGGTACAAGTACTAACAACAGTGGCTGCCTTTTAGCCATAGATTTTAATCAGGGCAATAAATTGATACAAACCCCTGTTAAATCATTTCTCAGCCTGAGTCCTTCACCCACATTCCCTAGAGCATTGGGCCACCATGTGGATGTTTCATTTACGACCTCAATTTCACACAGAGACAAAATTTCCTTTGCACAGATCCATGAACAGCAAAATCTTCCTGTGTCTCTTGTCTGAGCCAGGGCATTCGATTCCAGTGAACCCTTCTCTCCTGCAATGGCGATGGTCAGACAGAGGGGACGTGGCACCTGCATCCCTGCCAGGGAGATATTGGCTCGGCTCTTTCTTTCTGCTGCTGTTGTTAGTCCAGGAAACATCAAGGGTGAAATGCAAGGCTGAGTTCACGGACCAGCCCTCAGTGCCCCAGAGAAATCCTGCCCCCTGCTATTGGAACGATGTGCTGGAGATTTGACTAGGAAAGGGACTGTCTGAATTGTCAGAGTGGGGAATGAACAACAATCTACAGCAATGTCGTTCACACAAACACACTCCCATCCTGCTCCAGCCGGAAGGGAAATGGGCAGGAATTCTCGCTGTTCAGCCAAGGACACACTTACACTGATGCGCAGCCGTGAGTGTGCTGGGGAAGCTGGTCTGAGCAAACAATTTGAAGTGACAATTCAGTGACAACAGAATCATCATGTAGTGAAACTAGCACATATCAAGTAGTTGTGGCCAAGTGGTTAAGGCGATGGACTAGAAATCCAGTGGGGTCTCCCTGCGCAGGTTCAAATCCTGCCAACTACGCAAACACTGTGCTGTTGTTGTTATTATTGTAGTCTCAGTACCTGAGCATCCACAGCACAAACTAGAGCCAGATCTAGTTTCACTCTGTCTACACTTAAAATGCTGCTGTGGCACTGCTATAGCACTTTGGAGTAAACAGTGAGGGGAAGGGTTTTCCCATCCCTGTAATAGCTACATGGACAGAACTTTTCTTTAGCACTCTTTAACCAGGGCTTAGGTCACCTTAACTCTTTGGGTTTGGGGGTGTGGGTTTTTCACACCCTGAGAGACGTCGCTCTGTCACTTAAGTGCCCAGCGTACACCAGCCCTTAGATCCCTCTGGGTATTTCAATGCAGGCACTGACCTGTGAGAGGAAAACATCAGCTCACAAACACAGGGACTGAATTCCCCACATTTAATCTCGCTGCACTTTCCAGAAAGTCACAAAATTCAATTCATTCTTGCTAGGACAGAGAAAAAATAAGTGACATTAAGTTTTTGGCTTGGGTAAATAAAATTGTGTTTAATCAATATAGTAAAAATCTGTACTGATTCCTCTAACTAACACCACAGCGTGAAACAGGAACAGAGACAAATCTTGTCAGTGACGACTAATTTCGCAAATGATCTTCCCATTATTAATTTCCACGCTGCCCCCATTGGAGGTCTGGGCACCTCCAGTGTCATTGCTCTGCGTTCACCTTCCTCTTAGAATTGTTCTCGGACATTCGCCTTCCTCTGCAGCGTGGGGCACGGGGTAACTTGCTGGTGGATTCCCTGCACCTTGAGGTCTTTAAGCCATGATTTGAGGACTTCAATAAATCAGACATAGGTTAGGGGTTTGTTACAGGAGTGGGTGGGTGAGATTCTGTGGCCTGCATTGTGCAGGAGGTCAGACTAGATGATCATAATGGTCCTTTCTGACCTTAAGTCTATGAATCTATGAATCTATTCCCAAATTTGGAATATTGTGCACTTCAGAATGTGAATAGTGACCCCGTCTCCTTCCTGCACCTGCTCTACATTGCTCCACAGCAGCTTCTCCACCTGCAGAGTCACCCCAGCACTGCAGTGCAGCCGCCCAGGGTTCAGCAGGGGCCCCTGGCAAGGACAGTGGGTGCAGCTAACAGCCCAGTGTGCCTGGCCGTGAGGCAGCTGTAAAAAATCAACACTCCCCCCAGAAGTACAGAGACTGAATTCCCCAACTTTAACATCATGACCCCCTGTAGAAAGCCACACGTGTCAGTTGTAGTTTCACAGGGAGATGCAAAAATCAAGTGACACCAATTTTTAAGTTGAATAAATAAAGTTGAGGAGTTAGTTATTAACCTCCCAAAAATACACTAAAGATCCCTCAACATAACACCTGCAGGTGAAATATGAACAGAGACAAACCTTGTCAGCAAAGGCTCATTTCCCAAACGATCCTCAAAATGTTACTAATTCCCACCCCTCCTCCACAGGAGCTCTGTGCAGTGTAACTGTTCTGCAGGCAGCTTCCCATTCAATGCTGTTGTGGGACATTCCCAGGCCTGGAAATGTACCAACGACAGAATTTGAAGAGCAAACCTGGCTCCTCGCACCAGGCGGGATTTGAGTGTTTTGACCCTGTCATTTAGTCTTTGTCAATAGTACAGACGCCATGGGCAGGACTCCAGGCTCTGCTTGAGGGATCCTGGCACAGGGGCTGGTGGCGGGCAGAAAGGATTGTAGATTCTGACCTGAGCCCTGGAGAGGAGGTAATAAGTGAAGGGGGCATTTCTGACTCCTCCTCTCCCTGGACTGGAATTCTACATTCCACAGGCCAAATGGGGGGGTGACACCACTTGGTTAATGGAAACCAGTGCTCTAGGTGAAGCTTGAACTCACAACCTCAGCATAGCTCCTCTCAGCACTGCCCTATAAGTACTGTGCGCTAATCAATTGCGCCACTGGAGCACCTGTTAATTGTGATTCTCCGAGATCCCTAGGCTGATAAAGCCAAGGAGTGACCCCCAAAACATTCTCAGTGGAGCTGAGAGCAGGTAGCGACAAGTGTTGTACTCGGTGGGGTGGATTCTTCTTAAGGGTTCCAGGCCCCATTTGACCCTTTTGTTCTTCCCTGTGTAATAACAGAGCTGGTTAAGACTCAATGGAGAGTCTTGCTGCAGACCAACAGATCTGAAATCGCTGATAACCAGCTCTAAGCATTAGTCCTGCTTTGGGACAGTGTCTTTCATGCAAGAAACTGCCCAGTCTGCACTAGCAGTGAGGCTCCCTCACTAACAGCTGAAATCAGGGAGAGCTGTGTGAAGTGCAGGGCCCCAGGGCTGCCTGAACAGGGGGGAACAACACCCCAGGTGCCCAGAGGAGGAGAGGTGTATTGGGCTCCAGCCTGGGACTCTGCCTCCCTCCTGCCTAGCTCTGACTATGAAGCCTGGCCCTGGCCCTCCTTCCTTTAAAAGCCATGTGGGCAAGAGGAAGCGTGTGACAGCTGCAGGGACCAAAGTTGTGGACATCAGGTGAAGCAGCAAGAAACAACCATCCGGTCAACCCGCAGGAATCTCTAGCCAGACTGTTAAGTTCTAGGACCCCAACCTATAGCCGCCAGCCCATTGAACCAGCCGGACCAAAGACCTATCTCCAGTGGGCATCAGTCACCCAGCAGGAGGGAAAAAACTCACTCTAGTTGACCCTGAGAGAAAGTAGCCAAACACATTGAGCTCCAGGGCTTTGTAGCAAAGCAACGTATTGCCATGAGGTCCCACTGAGATTTGAACTCAGATTCCAGGATTCAAAGTCCTGAGTGCTGCCCATTACACCATGGGACCTGCTGCTATTTCATTTTCTAGACCCCTGTGACTCTTGGCTGGTTTGCACTCTGCACTTATTGCTTCCCACCATCAGCTTCCTCTCGCGGGACTCTCTCTCCTCCAGCGACTGTGGTCCTGCTCTACCGGATCCATGGGTCCTGCCCTGAGTCCCTGCATCCCCCTTCTTTGTCTCCATTCCCTGCAGGCTGCAAAAATGTCAGGGGAGGCTGCTCCTCCCTTCACTCGGTGCTCCTGCTCATATCGGCCAACTGCAGCCTCATCTCCTGGAACTCGGGCAGCTGTCGCTTGATCCGATCGTACAGTCACACGCTGACTGGCTCCCCTGCCTGGATGCTCTTGTGGAAATCCCACAGGTGACGCTGCAGGACTTGGCTCTGTTGGTTTCTTTAATGTTGTGGTGTTTCCCCAGCCACCGGAACAAAGCAGCCAACTCCTCCCTCACCGACTCCCACCAATCACCCTGGTTGCCACAGAACCCTCTGATGCTTTCCTGTTCTGCCAACACTGCCAGGCCTCACCCCCCTGCTCCTTTATCTTGCAAGCTCTGGATGTTCAGTTTCCAATATCCTCTGCCCTGGGTCAGGGAATTGCCCACATTGAGCACACGGTGAGAGCTGCGTGATCCGAACAGTCCATTGGCTCCACCCTGCACTGGGCTGTCGATGTGCTCTCCTTCACGTAAATCCGGTCAATGCGACTCCTGGCCTGTCCCCGCAGAAAGGTGTATCCCCTCTGCGGCTGGTGTGAGCTCGGGTCAGAGGAATAGGAGGTTACTGCCCACCCTCCACTGGTTCCACTACGGAGAAACACGTCCTCTAAGCCGACCTCACTACAGACCTGCGCCAGGCAGTGCTCATCATAGAAGAGTTTCCTCTGACAGTCGGGAAAACAGGACCAGCAGTCCTCAGGCTGGTGCAACAATTGAAAACCCCCCCCCCCCAACACCAAACACTGTGCGGTCTAGAAGAAGGGAGCCAGTTCCTTCATAGAACTTTCCTTTCATGCCTTAACTGGGGACCATACACACTAATATAGCAGTAACCAGTGCCACAGAGCACAAAGCCCACCAGTAATGCCCTCCCTGGTCGGAGCTCCACCACCTTCTGTACTCACACTGTGAATGTGAAGAACAAGACTCCAACCCCATCATTCTTCCCTGGCCTGGAGGACCAGAGAGATGGGCCCTTCCTCCAATCACCCTCTGCCCATCAAGCTACCCTAGAGTTGTTAATGTGCATTTCCTGAACACCCACCATGTCCAAGACCAGCTGCTCCAAGACACTGAACATCAAGTGCCTCCTCCTGGGCCCCCAACTCCCTTCCACATGGCCACTTTCACACCTGCCCCTTCCCTGGCACTGCCCTCCCTCAGCTGCACAGAAGAGTTTTCATCCTCTATACCTGCCTGTCACTGCCCAGCACCCCCTCTAGCACTCTCTTCCTGCCATATTGGGTCCACCAATAACTCACTTAGGAGAGATAGCTCCTGTCCCTCATTGTTAAATATCAGGCCAGCAGCCCACAATATCTTTTCCTATTGCAGAGCCCAAGCTCAGGGACCACTGTGCAAAGAGGGATGAAAGGGCCTGCCAAAGCCTGGGATTGAACCAGGGACCTTTAGATCTTCAGTCTAACGCTCTCCCAACTGAGCTACTTTGGCAGCTGTTTGGCAGTATTTTGGCCTGTTGCTTCTCTGTCTGGGATGTTGTTGTCAGCAGTTGCACACAAAAAGGACAGGAAAAGGAACGGCTGCTCCACACCCCACCGGAGGAACCCGGCGCCCTTAGCTGCTCCCCTCGCTCCCCCCCAGCTGTGCTACTGAGTGGAAGCGTCCTGTGCCCATAACACAGAGGTCGATCAATCAAAACCCTCTTCTGCCAGCACCGGGCCTCCTGCTTCTTACACTGGGCCTGCAAGCAAGGGGGCAGCTGGCACAGCGCCAAGAGTCTAACCTGTGAGGCAGGAGGCGGCTGACGCCCGCAGCCTGCTGGGGAGCTCCCAGAAGTTATTAAGGGACAGAGACTCCTCAATGCCCTTAGTAACAAGGGTTTGGGGGTCACCGAGGCCAGTAAGGGGGTCACTATGTCGGCCCTATAACCCTGGGTGTCAGGTCCTGTGCAGCTTTGATCTAGAGCTCGGATCCCAAGAACTGACCAGAAGCCCACAGCCTCCCCCTGGGTCAGCCCCACCTGGTTACTCCTTACAGGCCGACCTTACCCCCCTTCCAGCCCTGGATTCGCCCCCTAATCATCCTACTGCCACTCATAGCCACAGATGTGGAGGTGCTGAAGGAGGGAGGGGTGACTCTAGGGTGGGGTTCTTCTCTAACGATGGCTGGCAGAAAGGTGGTGCTCAGCTCTGTCAGCCACCTGCCCAGGTGCCTCGCTGCCAGGGGATGCAGACGTTTCTGTAAGGCCATTAAATGGGTATTTGGCTTCTGAGTGAATGTGAGGAATGTGCAATCCTGAGAGGGAATTTCCATCCTTCTTTCTGCTGCTCTTTAGGGCCCCAGTGGCCTAATGGATAAGGCATTGGCTTCCTAAGCCAGAAATTGTGGGTTCAAGTCCCATCTGGGGTGGCAAAACTCCTTCTTTCTTGTATATTGCAACAAAGCCTTGGTGTTATTTTCCCCAAGGAAGCTGGGAGACGTTTGAACCCAAAGTACTGGATCTTGGGAGCAATCCCCCAGAAACAGCATCTTCCACTTCACAAATCCTTTCTAGACCCATCAGTAGCAAACACTTAATACTAGTGTTTGTCTGAGAATAGAAGGAAGGGGAGTGTTTACTCCGACACCTCAGTGAGTGAAACAGACAGAAAGAGCAAGGCCGTCCTGAAAGAGAATGGATCTGTCTGGAGACAAAGCAGAACCTGAGAATGAGCAACAGTGTGAAAAGAAGAACTTCAAATGTGTGTTAGGTGTTAGATAGGTTGGTCTGACAAATTTCAAGAAAATACCAATGCTCGTAGACTGATGCGGACACTGGCTGCTACTGATCTTTTACTGAGAATTCATTGAGAAATATTTTCCTTAACTATGTTATGGAATATTAGGTGGGCTATGAAGGCACCATTCCTACTGCTTTCGCCCTTCGAGACAACACAGCTACATGGCATGCGGCCAGTGCTCACCTTCCAGTCAACTGCTAGAGAAGACAACACAGACAGTGTTGGAAAATCATAGTGCTAATGAAGCCTTTCCGTATTAGGCCTGAGTAAACCAAAGTTATGTTATGCTTGTCCAAACTGTGTTGGAAAGCTTACAGAACTCATTAGACTGAAGGCCGTGTATCTACCTAAGTCAGGTATTTCGCTTATCAGTTTTGTTTGGCTCCCCAAGTATATGTTGGCTCCCCAAGTGTATGCAGCTGCGTTCACATGTATGCATCCAAAGTATCTAGTACAAAGGGTCAACGGATGTATCTTGTGTCCCCTTCAGAATGACAAATGTATCCTCAACAGCTGTATGTCTCTTGTAGCCCCCACAAAATGATATATGTATCCTGCGTACCCAATTATCCACAGGGTCTATAGGTCAACCAAATGACGTAGACAAATGTAGGCTAAGTTGTTTGTTACCGGCTATAAAGGTAGGCCGTTTGGCCATGAAAGGTGTGTCTCTTTCTCTGGCACTAGCCGAGAGGAACACCCGCTCAGCTGACCGATCAATAAAGGGTGTGGTACTCGTCTTCCTGTCTCCGTGCCTCCTTGGTGTAATTAGGTAAGCTCCAGGGGGAAACGAGCCCTTTTGGCTAACAAATGGCGACTCCACGCCGGGACTTCTCTCCCTGTTGGGGGCGCTGACCGGCGGCCGAGGACGGCTCAGGAGAGTGGCCACCTTGAGCTATTGGTTTGCTCGAGCTCCGGGTCGCCGCAATCGGCCAGGACGGCTACGCCCCCTCCATAGAGAACTCCAAACGACACGGAGGCAAGACAGTACCAGAAGAGGGGAGTCCACCTGCCAGACGTGGCCACTCCGGGCGTGGTAAGTGCGTTACCTCCTGGGTTTGAGGATTAACGCCCCCGAAGTGCGGGTTGGACCTTGGGCCCCTAACGGTAAAGGAACCCACAAATAGGAAGGTGTGTGGGTAAAAGCTTTCTGGTTAAGGTACCTAGGTTCAGACACGGCTAATGAATAATTCCATTAACTCCACGAGTCCGTGGGCCATGCTGAACAATTACTGGGACTTAGAGCAGCCCCAGGGCTGGCTTTTCTTTTTGGTAGGGGTACTTTTGTTTCTTGTTCTATTGGTATGCTGGAAGCCAAAACTGTAATCGGGTCTAGGAGCGTGTGAACCCATCTTCTCTTCCCCCCCCTTCTTTTCCGTGTGGGTAAGGGACAGTCTAAACATTCCACCTCACCCCCTAAGGGTACCCCAGCATATTATATGTACGTACATTATGGTTCTAAAACCTGCAGGTATTTAGAGAATTGGAATCTTTATACGCGTGAAGATCCATCTAAACAATGCCCATTAAAAGGTACCTTTAATCTAGATAAGATCATATATCTCAGAGGAGCTTTTAATCACCAAAGAAAAGCCTCTGACACAGTGTGAGCAATTTGTCTAGAAATGGGTTAATTTAAAACTCAGCTTCGCCAAGAGATAAAAAGAGAAAGTTGTTTTATGCTCAAGGTCAAGCAAACCAAAGGCAGTACAAGTTACAGAACTGAGATTACATTTGCAAAGCTTAACTGTTTGGTGAGATCCAACAGTCTGACTTTGTGACGGATGCCGGTGCTGGTGTGGCTTGGTGACACTGGAGAAGCCAGAGGTAGCTGACCTGGACTAGAATCTCTGAAAGAGACACCGCAGGAGATTCCAGGGTGTAAAAGAACAGCCCTCCCAAGAGCGGAAGCATGTTGGAAATTCTGGACAAGCTGTATACAGGATAATCTCCCGTCCACCTATTCCCCTTTTCTGAATGTTATATACAGACGTGGCCAGTCTGGATATGTGTAAGTATGGGGCATTCGTATTTTTTATGAGTGATGTGGAAGCGTTCCCAACGCTCTCCATTGTTGTTTTATCATTTTAATGAAGCTTTAAAATTTGGTTATATGGTGTATTTTCTCTATCCTCCTGCAACGTCCTGCAGTGTCAGTTTGATCACCTGACATGAGGCATAAATTGGTAACAGAAATTTGTCACAGTTTGGTGAGCAATAGAGAATGGGGGAACCCTGTAGAATTTACACCATCTATTTGTTTTACCCTTGTTGTTTTATGTTTGTTTTATTTGGTTCTGTTGGTGTTATATGTTGAGGATTGCATAATTAAAGATGTGCCCATTCTCAGCTGCAGTAAGTCTGAGAACTGGAGAAGGGTTTAGCATTCCTCTCTCCACCCTGGTTGACCGGGACGGGTGGCAGGTGGATCTACCCCCAGTCATAGCAGGACTGGGCAATAGAGTAGTTGGAGAAAAGGAAAAAAATGTGTATTTGGTAATTAGAATTGAGCAATTAAGAGCATAGATCATGAACCAGGCAGCAACTCAAACCTGCGCCCAGGGCAAGTTGCAGGCCTTGAGACAGGACTTCCAGTTAGAAAAGGAAGCCCTGGCTAAGCAAGTACCAGTCCTTCAGGGACTTGTTAAAATGTAACCATTCGTGCTCAGCATATGCCGTAACAGCAGTGTGTTTGCTACAAGAGGCAATTAAATAGTTAACGCCAGTGGGCCATGCGTTTTGCCCAGGTGGCAAGCCTCACGAGGGAGGACTCGGGTCGTCTTGTGAATAAAATGTTTTGGGAAAAGACCAGAAGGGTGGGGGCAGAAGCCCATGAAAGAAACGGTTCAGCGCAAAAAAAAAAAAAAAAAAAAGGATCGGGCCCAGGCGGGCGGGCAACAGACAGAGAGCTTGGAGAACAGGTTGGAAACTTTTCAGGGTCTCGTGGAAGGAAGAAGTAAGTGAGTATAAGCATGGGGATTTCAAATACTCAGGAGGATATTTGGAATGGCGATTTGAATTGGTAAGTGGCTGTTGAAAGACAAAGCAAGTGATATAAGGAAAGAGCAAGTGATTTGAAGGAGAGTGAAGAGTTAACTCTGTAGTTGCTGGAGGGAATAGTAGTTGAACTTTGTAAAAATGCTAAAGAGAAAAGTTCTTGGTGTTTTTTTTTTAAATGTTTGTAAATAAATTCAGGCAAAGAAATTATTAGATTGCAATCATTTGGCTATGAACAATTTTGTTGAATTAGCTAAAGAATGTATACAGTGCTATGTAAATGAAAATTTATTAGGCTCTAAGGCATTATAAGTGGTGATGTTTTCTTTCAGTGTTTAAAAGCAGGAGTTAAAAGTAAAAAGCAAGCCAGAAAGTATCTGTATTAATGCAAATTATCTAACTGATAAGGTAAAAGCCACTGAAACCTGGGCTGCCTATAAAACATATACAAGAAAATATGGGGTAATTCCCCTGTTTTGCCTAAAATCAACAAGGGTATTTGTATATTTTAAGCAATAATTGACTGCCCAGAAGGGGTAGACCTTTGTTTTTGTCTTTCAGATAATCAAAGAAAACTAATGCCAGCTAAACAGCATACAACATACCATGATTTACTGGCAGAGTAAAAATTATGTTTTGTGTTCTATGTTCTGTCTTGTGGTGTCTGTCTCAAGTGGCCAGAATTGTTGTGTTTAATATTTTCATGGGATGGTCTGGTTTGAAATAAAGCAGAAGGCTTGAATTGAAATGCAGATATTTGTTTTGTTCAACTTAAAATACAAAGTGTTTGGATACATCAGAAAAATGTGATATACTAAAGTCTTATGTATTTTCTTAAGTAAAAGAAAAAACTGCATTGGCCAAATTGCATACTAACAGTCTTTGGAAGCAAGGACATAAAAAGTTAACCCACTACCCATATTGTACATGGGATCCTTCTGGCTACCTCAGATTTCTAGCCAGAGGGCTGGGGATGGTGGGAAGCTATTGAACTAGAGCTTGTATTAAATGAACTCATCAAAGTGGGTGTGCTTGTCCTGGCTTGTTGTTCCAAAGCTCTCTAATAAGGTTATTTTAGTAGAAGGGTATATGTGGCATACATTAAATAATAAGACTAATGTACTGTATAACACCAATGTGTATGTGTTCATTGTTAACAAAAGGTGTATAAGTAAAAAGTAAAAGTTTCCTTTGTAGGTTAAAAAAAAGGAAGCCAAAAAGGGGAAAAGGAAAAAGAACGAGTTAAATGAGAAAAACTTTAACTAGCAAGCTCAGTCCAAAAAAAAAAAAAAAAAAAAATACACTGACTTCGTTCAAGGACACTTGGCTAACAACCAGAAAAGGGGGGCTGTACAATCTGCAAAGACACTAATGCAATGTGTTAGGTTTCCTTTTTACACAGGTAAAGACGCACTACCCGAAGACCCTAGCAGCCCTGCCACTCCATGGAACCTGGAGACCGGATCAATGTACAGGTCCACCAACAAAAGACTGCTTTGGCTCCACGCTGGAAAGGCCCTTATTGAGTCCTGCTGATTACCAACACCGCTGTGAAGTGCCAAAGACTGACTGCTTGGACCCATGATTCTCACTGCAAAAAGACCCGTCCACATCAGGAGAACTCTCCTATATGATTAGCCTATTCCTTCTTCTAGCTCCACTGTGCCTTCTGGACAGCAGGGAAAAAGGACAAGGTGACGTGCTAGCTAACCTCTCCCTTGTCCGCTGACAGACCTACTGTGCCTTTGAACTTTTCTAGAAGAATCAAAAACCATTACAGGCTGGTGTATTCCTAATCCCTCCCCTGTAGAATGCTGAACTACAACTGTTTGGGGAAAGAAGAAAAAAAAACACTCACTCCACTGACATTGCCAAAGTCCAGGAATTCCTGACTAAAAGGACATTGAGAACTGACCCTGGTGAAGAAACCCGAGGAATTATACACTGGCAGAAAAAAAACTTGTGGGACCCATGTTTGGGAATGTGGAATTAATTGGATTTTGGGGTTTATTCTACAGGCTGCGCCCTGTGTTTTGGATAAATCCTTTAGTATGTATTGCCCTTCCTAATTGGATTTTAAATGACATTGTCTTTATCCAGTTTTCAGATCACTTTTACATACCCAGATTGCTCACAAGGGGCTGCCATTAGCTTAGCACAACAAAGAGCCTGGGTTATTTCCTCTGGAGAAAGGGGAATTGACCAGATCCCTGTGGGCTGGGGCCAATAGTGTTGCAGTCATCTGAATTATTTTTCAAAGCCAAGAATATGCTAAGAAATTGGGCCAACTAGAAAGGGCCACTAGCCTTATTTTTTTAAGCTCAGCTATCTTAAGTACAGGCTGGAGCTGGTGAGTTACATGTCATTTCCACCCTTAGTTCTATGACCCAGAAGTTACTGACAGAAATGGTGTTAAATATCACTAAGACTGGGAAGGCATTGCAGTGGGATCTAGTATGTTTAGAAATCCAGGATTTCCTGAATGACCAGCTGATGGCCATTTGGAGTAATCTTGAGTACCAGACTTGGCCCACTGCCCTTACAGACACATCTGAAGTACCATCTGATCTGTGGTCATGGAAACATATTTGGACACTTTCTGGATGAAAGTGTGTACATTTACAGTGCTCCTTCCAAGCATATGGACCGGTTAGGGTGGATGTGGGCTCCCACATACCGAATCCTGCCGGGTCCATGGGGAGGATGCATATGGGACTAAATTATTCACCGAGGCATCTGGGAAATTAAACCATTGAGTATGCCTACCTGAGTTATAGTCAGTGCCCCGATCCCTTAGTTGTTAAATGAACAAGGTTCCACTCTTTTGTCCATGCATTCATTCCTGGGTTGGGGGGACTAAGCTTAAAAGAGCAGTTGTAAATATTTCTGCAGAGCTTCATTGCTTTTTGGCCTCAAAGTGTGAGAAAACTCAGCCAAAAGGTTTGGTGAGTATTCTCAAAGGGGGGAGTTGTTGGAAAATTATAGTGCTAATGAAGCCTTTCCGTATTAGGCCTGAGTAAACCAAAGTTATGTTATGCTTGTCCAAACTGTGTTGGAAAGCTTACAGAACTCATTAGACTGAAGGCTGTGTATCTACCTAAGTCAGCTATTTTGCTTATCAGTTTTGTTTGGCTCCCCAAGTATATGTTGGCTCCCCAAGTGTATGCAGCTGCGTTCACATGTATGCATCCAAAGTATCTAGTACAAAGGGTCAACGGATGTATCTTGTGTCCCCTTCAGAATGACAAATGTATCCTCAACAGATGTATCTTGTAGCCCCCACAAAATGATATATGTATCCTGCGTATACAATTATCCCTAATAGATGCATGTACAGGTTCTACAGGTCAACCAAATGACGTAGACAAACGTAGGCTAAGTTGTTTGTTTCGGGGTATAAAGGTAGGCCCATCTGGCCATGTAAGGTGTGTCTCTTTCTCTGGCACTAGCCGAGAGGAACACCCGCTCAGCTGACCGATCAATAAAGGGTGTGGTACTTGTCTTCCTGTCTCCGTGCCTCCTTGGTGTAATTAGGTAAGCTCCGGGGGGAAAACGAGCCCTTTTGGCTAACACTATTATCCTCACTAGGATCTGATTTCCAAATTTTGAGGAATGACTTTTTGCCTCTAACAGCCTCCAGTACTCGGCCGTTTACCTAGAGTGGCGTTCTGCTGGTCGTCCTATTGTCGTTTCTGATTTAGGGCAAACGTTTCATCTGAGCCTCTAATTGCAGTGTTTTTCAACAGTCTGCATGCTGCTTGCAGGCACCTAACACTTGTGACAGCAGCTCCTTTTAATTCCCACCTAACCATCTGTACTTATGCCGATAGGTCGACTTTAGGTCTTTAACTTTGAGCGGTAGCTGAGAAGATGGTAAATCGGGCAGAAACCCATTCGACAAACCTCTTCATTTCCTTGTTATTTCCTGACTTCTTCATTCATCCCCTTTTCCTTATTTCCTGGCTGAGGCGGCGGCCTGCCAGGGAGCTCCCCGGCACCTCTGGCTGCCTGGGCTGAAGGCAAGAGGCAGGCCTGGGGGTGGTGAGGGCCTCTTGTCCCGTAATGAGGCCGTAGTGCTTCCTGGTCCCCTTTTCCCACCCACACCGGCAGGCGGCTGCTGCGGGAGAACACGAGGGAGGCTCTCGGGATGCTAGGCAGCGCTGTGTGGCTGTCAGGGAAAAGAGCCTTCTTCTCTAAAGATGGCTGGCAGAAAGGTGGTGCTCAGCTCTGTAAGCGACCTCCCCAGTAGCCTCGCTGCCAGGGGATGCAGACATTTCTGTAAGGTGCAGAAAGAGGTTATTTGGCTTCCAAGTTAATATGAGAAATATGCATTTAGGAGATTGAATTTCCATTTTTCCACAGGGCCCCAGTGGCCTAATGGACAAGGCAATGGCTTTCTAAGTTAGAGATTGTGGGTTCAAGTCCCATCTGGGGTGAAAAACTGCCTCTATATTGCAAGGAAACCTTAGCCTTATTTTCACCAAGAAAGCTGGGAGATGTTTGAACGCAAAATATTGGATCTTGGGAAAAATGCCCCAGAAATGGGCATCTTGACAAATGCTTTCTAAACCCCTCAGTAGCAAAACAGTTAATGCTAGTGTTTGTCTGAGACTAGAGGGAAGGGGAGTGTTTACTCCAACACCTCAGTGAGTGAAACAGACAGAAAGAGCAAGGCCGTCCTGAAAGAGAATGGATCTGTCTGGAGACAAAGCAGCCCCTGAGAATGAGCAACAGTGTGAAAAGAAGAGGTTGAAATGTGTGTTAGATGTTAGTTAGTGTTAGAGGGTTTATCCCTTCACCCTCCCATTAGCGGGTCCTTCTTGCGTACACACAGAGCAGCAATACGCAAAGTCCCAAGGTGCAAACAATTAGATGTTTATTGGGTTGAACTTCCAGCAAGCAACGATTCCAGTTTCCTTCCTCGGTGTCCCCATCCCAGCTCTGACGCCACAGAGCCTTGCCTGTGTCCCTGTTCCCATTCACCCCCTTAGCAAGACATAGGACATATGGTGACACATTTCCTGATAGGGCCAGGCATCAAGGTGGAAGGTGCTGATATTCCATTTGTCCCACTGCCCCGTGCGTAGTACAGGGCCCTGCACCTTCTCTCGTAGGAGCCTGCCACACCTGTTCCAATTAGTGTTCCAGACTTCCCACTATAGTGGGCCCGAGAAGGTTGGGTCCAGGTTGTCTAGTACAGGGGGGAGGGGCTTACTCCATTACTTCTAGGTTATTTCCATAGGCAACGTAACACAAGTATACTTAGCAATACACCAGCCACTGTAACAATCCACAGCAACACCGAGAGACCTGAGCACTGCCGCATGGTCCAACATCCGGGCCACCACCGAAACACCTCCTCTCCTCCTTCGACGGGGTCAAGCTCTTAACATGTCCAGTTGCTGGCAGCTGCAATACGCTGCCGCTGCAGGTTTTCGTGCTTTTGTCCATATCATAAGTCCATTGAATGTCCACAGAGAAATGGGTTATTGTCCAAACCAACTTAACCTCATGGTGTGGAATCAGACTGTATGCGCTGGTTCGATTATTCACAGCAGTAAGATTCACAGGTCTATCTGTGCACCAAAGCCCAGAGAGCAGTGTGTAGTGTGGAATTTGGTTAGGGGCTGGGGTAATTGTGCCCCCAGTAATATGTACATTTCCAGCAAAACACCTCATACACAGTACACCCAATTGTCCACCCCTTACCATGGGCCATTGGGTGTGCTCCTCCACGGCCATCAGGGAGGGGCACATTCAAACATCTTCCCTGGATTTACACCATTTTACACACCCCTCCATTGATTCCCAGCGAGCAAATCCCCTTCTCATTATTCCCATAGGGCTTGTGGGGCCCACCTTAGCTGCCAATTCACTTCCAGATACCACGGTAGCTATTACACAGGTGCTGGCCTCCTAGTCGAGCATTTTGAATGTCCACACACATCTTCCCCCAGGTCAGCCTTTTGAAGCCATCCCCACTCATGTCATGAGGTTTTTCTGTTCATTGAAACACAACAATGCTAACAACAAGACAAACACCACAGACAAACAATACAAAACATAGATTCATGGTATTATGGTTTAGTCTTTTGCTGGCACCAGCTTGCTCGTAGAGTGTCTGAAAAACAAAAGAAACAATTTCCACACACACACACCCCCCCCCGTGGGGACAGATTAGTGCTTAATAATAATAATACCACTTCCTTTTACAAATTTCCTTGCTAATTGCAGGAAAAACAGAAGAATTCCCTCCAGGCTGTCCTTATTTTGTTCTATAGTCAGATAGTGAATTACTCCCCTCACTGGTCATTTATGAAATTCATGAAGTGGTGTGCCTCAGTTTCCCCTCTTGTACAACAGACCAAGTTTGCAATAGTTTCTCTGCTGTACCAAGCATTAAGTTTATCCTCAGGTAACAGCTGAGAGACAGCTTTAGATTTAGCTTTAGCACTGTACATACACACACACACTCCTTAGGGTTAACTGTCCCCCTTATTTTCAGACTTGACTTGTTTTTTCATCTCCCTTTCCTGGAGGGCCACAATCTGAGTCTTCCAGTAGCTTGTTTGCTGACCAGATGTATTTATTATTTGCAGCTCCTTTGTGCTGCCACTGATGGGCAGTTCTCTCCTTCCCCCATCAGCTAGGTCATTTGCATTCACACCGGCTTTCGGGCTTGGCTTTTGGATCCAAAGCCATCAGCAGCTCAGAGACTGTCTTAAAAGGGACACAGTCAACTTCCACCCGAGTTCTGATTACTTTCCACTTTCATCTTCTGCTTCAAAACACACAGATCTGAAAAAGAAACCACAACCTATTGTGGCTCCCTTTGGAGCCCTAATGGGGTTTGAGCTAAGTACCATGTTTTGTTTGCATTTCTTTTACGCCTTCTCCAATATACACTGCACACGTCCTGGGAAAAAGCACATTCCTTCCATAGTTTAACCTTCATGACATTATATTACAAACCATAAGTCTCAGTTTAGGTTTTTAAAACCTTACACAATTACACAAAACATTTTGTTTTGTCTAACAGCCCTTGCACTGCAATAATTTTTTTTACACAACTGTACCCCGATTACACGTCCATCTTGTACAACCAGAGCCAGCCAGGGGCAGGCAAGTTAAGTGCCAATAGAAACCCCTGACATTCCTTTAGTGATTTTGCTAACATTACCCAGGAGTCAAATCATTTTGATGAGATTATCTCCCCGCCTGCTGCCTGCAGCCGTCCCCTATAGACCATTTCTGTGGGCAAAGGGCCCATTTCCCCTCAGAATGGCTGTAAAGGCTTCTCGGGACAAAACATAGTGATGGTAGCAGCCACTTTACCTGACCCTCTTGTATAATTTAATTACTAAGCTTCCATCCAACGTGAGTGCACAGAGCTGCACATACAGTTACCTTTATATAACTGGGTTTTATTATTAAACCAAAAACTGCCGTTCTTGTAACACCACAACTGTTGCCTTTTCCTATTTCCACAACTCACAAATGTTTACTTTCCTCCAAACTCTGTATTATTAATTTTTGCAAAGCCCTGGGCGGCTGCACTGCAGTGCTGGGGTGACTCTGCAGGTGGAGAAGCTGCTGTGGAGCCATGTAGAGCAGGTGCAGGAAGGAGCCGGGGTCACTGTTCACATTGTGAACTGCACAATTTTCCAAATTTGGGAATGTCCGAGAACAATTCTAAGGGGAAGGTGAATGCAGAGCAGTGACACTGGAGGTGCCCAGACCTCCAACGGGGGTGGTGTGGAAATTAATAATGGGAAGATCATTTGCAAAATTAGTCGTCACTGACAAGATTTGTCTCTTCTTATTTCCGGTTGCGGTGTTATTTAGCGGAATCAGGACATATTTTTACTATGTTAATTAAACACATACTTTTATTTAACTGAGCCAAAAACTTAGTGTCACTTATTTTTTTCTCTGTCCTAACAAGAACTAAATGAATGTTGTGACTTTCTGGAAAGTGCAGCGAGATTAAATGTGGGGAATTCAGTCTCTGTGTTTGTGAGCTGATGTTTTCCTCTCACAGGTCAGTGCCTGCATTGAAATACCAAGAGGGATCTAAGGGCTGGTGTACGCTGGGCACAGGGGTGTTTGCAGAAGGGGCGGGGCCTCAGGTGGAAGGGGGGGCAGGGCATTAGTCTCCCCCAGCTGGTGGTTCACGCCCTGCCCATGGTGTTGCAATGAAAGAGGCTGCCCAGTCTGCACTTGTAGTGAGGTTCCCCCACTACGTGGCCGCAGGAGACAGGCAGGTGACAGCAGGGGAAGTGGCGACACAGGAGCTCTCAGCAGCAGGGTGATGGACAATGCCGTGGAGCAGCAGCGACGCAGAGTGAACAGGGCAAACCGAGAGCCAGTTGAAGGAGTGGCAGCAGCAGAAGCTGAGAGTTTGCTTGATGCCTTCGCCCGCTGCTGTTTTCTGCTGGTCGCTGGGTGACAGTTCCTGCCTGTGGCAGCTGGGGGCTGCGGGGTCCCCTCGCTGCCTGTGGCGGCCAGGATCCGGGGGGGTCCCCTCGCTGCCCATGGCACCCAGGGTCCATGGGGTCCCCTCACTGCCCATGGCGGCCGGGAGCTGGGGGGTCCCCTCGCTGCCCGTGGCACCCGTGGTCCATGGGGTCCCCTTGCTGCCCATGGCACCCGGGGTCCATGGGGTCCCCTCGCTGCCCGTGGCGGCCGGGAGCTGGGGGGTCCCCTCGCTGCCCGTGGCGGCCGGGGGCCATGGGGTCCCCTCACTGCCCGTGGCAGCCAGGGTCCATGGGGTCCCCTCGCCGCCCATGGCGGCTGGGAGCTGTGGGGTCCCCTCGCTGCCTGTGGCGCCCAGGGTCCATGGGGTCCCCTCGCTGCCTGTGGTGGCCGGGGACTGTGGGGTCCCCTCACTGCCTATGGCGCCCGGGGTCCATGGGGTCCCCTCGCTTCCCGTGGTGGCTGGGGGCCATGGGGTCCCCTCGCTGCCCATGGTGGCCATGGTCCGTGGGGTCCCGATGGCAGCTGGGGGCTCTGGCATCCACCTGCAGTGGCTGGGAGCTATGGGGCCATCTGCAATGGCATTTGGCTGAGGCTTCTCCTCACCCCCCATGGTGACTGCGCACTCCAGGCTCTGCCTGCGGTGTCTGAGAGCTGGGGGCTCCCTCGCTTGCCTGTGGCAGCTGGGAGCTCCAAGGTCTTCGGTGCTGCAGGGTCTATTAGCAATGACGTGGGGCTGCAGGGTCCTCACGCCATCAATGCCTGCTGGGAAATCCTGGGTCCGCTCACAGCGGCTGGGAGCTCTGGGGTCTACTTGTAGGAGCTGGGAGCTGCAGGGTCCATATACAGTGGTGTGGGGCTGTGGGGGCTCCCCCGCCACCCATGGCTGCAGAGGTAGTATATATATTGTGTGAATGGTGCTCACATAACACAGAGAAAGTTGCCTATGCAGCTCACAATAGTAAATAGGGTCAGAGCAGAAGATCTCTTCTTTCCAAGTGGGAATTGTGCAGGGAGGAACAACAGACCTAGTGCAGCTGTGTTGCCACTGTCTACTAGCACTGAAATGGTTCAGAATGCCTTGGGTCAAGTGGCACCAGTTCTAAAAGTAAGGGTGATTTAGTGCTGTGGTTCTCAAACAGGGGTATCCAATGGTCTTCCAGGGGGTACAGCAACTCATCTAGATATTTGCCTAGTTTTACAACAGACTACATAGAAAGCACTAGCAAATTTGTAACAAATTAAAATTCATATGTTGATCTGTTTATACTGTTCTCTATATACACTGAAATGTAAGTACAATACTTATATTCAAGGGATTTATTTTTATAAATATTGCATCTGATTATGTAAGCAAGTAGTTTTTAAGTGAGGTAAAAAATGGGGGTATGCAAGAGAAATCAGACTCCTGAAAGGGGTACAGGTGTCTCTAAAGGTTGAGAGCCACTGATTTAGTGCAGGTACCACCGGTAACATAGAACCCTGCAAAAGCTTCTAGTGCAGATGAATTTGAGAGCAAGCCAGAGAGAAACCGCTGCGGAGCATGCTAGAAAGGGCTGACCCGTCCGGATTGTCTGTACCTGACAAGCTGTCATGTGCTACAGAGGAGCCTGTGAGAGGTATGGCAAAGCAAGAGGGTTTGATTAGTTGCTAGGAGCTCCACATGCTAATCAGGAGGTGTGTGTCTGTAAATAGCGACATAAACATCTTCTAATGGCCAGTGTGCTAAAGCTGTCTCAATTGTGCTTTAATGAAATGGGGACCTGGTTTTAGATTTTTGTTCTTTAATTCTCTGGGGGTGAAACCCATTGTATGAAAACATTCACCGTGGGAAGAAAGCTTGTGCATATTAGCCTGGATGTGTAGCCGAGGACAGTTTTGTTAAGACTGTACTTTCATGGATCATTTCTATAGTTTGTAACTAGAGAAGTGTGGTTGAAAGTGTATGATCTCGCTAACCACAATGAGGAGTTAAAGTGTTCTTTTCTGAGCATGAAGTGAGTGGATAGTGGTGCTTTAATGTATCTGCTGTCTGCTAGTGATGAGTGTTCTTGTTTTCCTTTTGGGAAGCTGAGAGGAAAAGAGCACAGACTGAGTGGTTAGTCCTTATAAAACAAGTTTAAAAATAAATGTTTTGGCTTTTTTTTGTATTATCTGAACTTGTTTAAAGCTTTTCTTCAGTTCTCTTTAAAAAAAGTAAAGGTAGTGTGAAAATGGTGTTTTAGAAGTTTCTAGTTCAGTACTTACTGAAAGAGTTTAAAGATTTCTTTATGCTGCTCTCTCTTTTTTTTCTTGTAATCTATTTCAGTATTTAGGTAGGGTTCTGTGTCTGCATGTTCTTTTCCTTTTCCATTTGCCTCTCCACTTCTCTCTTCTTCCTGTCCCATTTTTTGGGAAGCCCCTATTTTTACTTCTCCTGCTCTGGCAGGGGGTACGCAGTTCGCTCTTGGCCCCAAGCCCATCAGACAATCCACACAGGATCTGAGAGTAGCTGTCTCTTGGCCGTATAGTGGGTAGAGGGTTCTAAAGCTGTCTCAGGGTATGTCTACACTATGGGATTATTCTGATTTTACAGAAACCGGTTTTTGGAAACAGATTATATAAAGTCAAGTGCACGCGGCCACACTAAGCACATTAATTCGGCGGTGTGCGTCCATGTACCGAGGCTAGTATCGATTTCTGGAGCATTGCACTGTGGGTAGCTATCCCATAGTTCGCACAGTCTCCCCCACCCATTGGAATTCTGGGTTGAGATACCAGTGCATGATGGGGCAAAAACAGCATTGCAGGTGATTCTGAGTAAATGTCATCAGTCAATCCTCCCTCTGTTAAATCAATGGCAGACAATCATTTTGCGCCCTTTTCCCTGGATTGCCTGAGCAGACACCATAGCACGGCAATCATGGAACCCGTTCAGCCTTTTGTCACCGTCACTTTATGTCTACTGGATGGTGCTGACAGACGCGGTACTGTAACACTACACAGCAGCATTCCCTTGCTTTTTGCAAGTTAACAAAGATGGTTACCAGCCATACTGTACCATCTGCTGCTTTGCAAGTTTACAATGATAGTTACCAGTTATACTGTACTGTCTGCTGCTGTCCTGGATGCTCCTGGCTGGCCTAGGTGAGGTTGGCCAGGGGTATATGGACAAAAATGGGAATGACTCCCCAGGTCATTCTCTTCTTTAAGTTTTGTCTGAAGGGAGAGTCAGTCCTGCCTAGACTATCAGGCAAGCCTCCTAAAGAACCAGAGAGACAAACGGTCGTTCCAGCTCAGAGCCCCAGACATCCTGCAGAAATGATGGGCTGCATGCCATTCTAGGGGGTGCCCCTGCAACAACCCCATCCATTGCTTCCCTCCTCCCCCACCCCTCCTGGGCTACCGTGGCAGTTATCCCCCCATTTGTGTGATGAAGTAATAAAGAATGCAGGAATTTGAAACAACACTGACTTTATTGCCTCTGCAAGTAGAGTTCAAAGTGGGGAGGGGAGAGAAGCCTCCAGCTGCTATGATATTCCAGGCAGGACTGAATCTCCATTAGACAAAGCTTAAAGAAGAGAATTACCTGAGAATCATTCCCATTTTTGCCCAGGCACCCCCAACTGACCTCACCAAGACCTGCCAGGAGCACTCATGGGACAACGATGAGGGATATCAGTCCTACCATACCATCTAGAGAAGGGAAGGGGACACTGCTGTGTAGTGCTGCAGCACCACATCTGCCAGCACCATCCAGTAGACATATAGCGACATTGGAAAAAAAGGCGAGAAATGATTTTTTTCCCTTTGCTTTCATGGGGAGGGAGGGGGACAACATATACCCTGAACCACCTGCGACAATATTTTTTACCCTTTAGGCTTTGGGAACTCAGCCAATAATTCAAATTGTTTTCGGAGAGTGCGGGAACTGTGGGATAGCTACAGACGTCAGTCGCCCCTCCCTCCATGAGCGTCCATTTCATTCTTTGGCTTTCTGGTACGCTTGTCTCAGCTCTCAGCTCTTAAGTTTCAGCACTGTGTCGAGTCCCTGTTGTGGCCTCTGTCTATCATGGCCTTGGAGATTTTTTCAAATGCTTTGGCATTTTGTCTTTTGGAACGGAGTTCTGATAGAACAGATTCATCTCCCCATACAGAGATCAGCTTCAGTATCTCCCGTACGGTCCATGTTGGAGCTCTTTTTGGATTCTGGGACTGCATGGTCACCTGTGCTGATCGGCACTCCATGCTGGGCAAACAGGAAATGAAATTCAAAAGTTCACGAGGCTTTTCCTGTCAACCTGGCCAGTGCATCTGAGTTCAGATTGCTGTCCAGAGTGGTCACAATGGTGCACTGTGGGATAGCCCCCGGAGGCCAATACCATTGAATTGCGGCCACACTAACCCTAATCCGAAATAGCAATACCGATTTCAGCGCTACTCCCCTTGTCGGGGAGGAGTACAGATACCGGTATTAAGAGCCCTTTAGATCGATCTAAAGGGCTTCATTGTGTGGACGGGTGCAGGGTTAATGCGATTTAACGCTGCTAAATTTGATATAAAATCGTAGTATTGACCGGGCCAGAGAGAGCAGCAGGTTTCCCCTATTGTTTCCCGCTCTTGTTTTCTTGATTAGTTTCTCCTCTACACCAACTTGTTTGGTTTCTTTCTCAGCCTGGCTAGCTCAGTTGGTAGCGCATCAGACTTTTAATCTGAGGGTCCAGAGTTCAAGTCTCTGGTCAGGTGATAAACTACTCCCCAAGATCTTACACTGTCTTTCTCATGTCCTCTTTGTTACTTTTTCTCTTCAGGATTTTCCCTTTCCTCAGAAGGGCCTTTTTGTGTGTGGGTTTGAAGGGGCAACTTCCTGACAGCCCCTCTGTCCTTGCAGCCTGGAGGAATAAAGGTCTCTGGGCATTGAGCATGTTCCTCCCCTGCACGCACGCGCGCACACACACACACACACACACACACACACACACCTGAAAATCCCTAAGGAATTAGAATCACCTGCTGCCTTCCCCTTTCCTGTTGGATCCCCAAACAAGGATGCTCTTCAGCCTAAACCCATGTCCCCTCTTTTCCCAGTGCCCCTCAATCCCAGCCCTCAGTCCCTCCTATGCGCACTGCTCCTCACTCCCAACCGGAGCCTGCTCCTCTTCACCCTTCTCCTCTGTCCCAACCCACAGCCCCCTCCTATTCCCAGTGCCCCTCAATCCCCATCCACAGGCCCCCTCCTCCTCATGCTGCTCCTCAATCCCAACCCACGGTTCCCTCCTTCCCTCCAGCAGCAGGTGCTTCAGACCCCCTCAGGAAGATTTTCTTGCAAGGTTTCGTGTATGAGTCTGCATGTGGATTTTACAATAAATTGGAAATCTGTTGGGTTGCTTGCCGAAATGATCACTTGTGGCTGGTGTTGGATTCCCAGTCTCCATGTTACAGGGGCAGGAGAAATAAAGGGTTTTTATCCTTGTTGTGTGAATCAAGGGCAGCACAACTGTGCTTGGCAGACCCCGACTGAGGGACTCACCCTCAATTCAATAGCACTTGCTAGGCAGGGGACAGGGGTTCCAAAGCCAAGTGGGCAAAGCTCTGGGTCTCAATACTAAAATTGAGGTGTCAGACCAATGTTAGGACAGGGTGGTTGTGAAGAGATGAGGGAGTCCCTAGACAACATAGTGAGTATGGAGCCTTCTTATTTCCCCCCTTTTCCACCCAGGATGGCAGGTGAACTCTACAGAGGCACCTCTGGGCTTGCACTGACTAAGGACAACAGCTGTGAGTGGGGTGCAGAGAGGGGATGGCTCATGTTAAAGGACTTTTGGTTGCTGGACTTACGAATCGTAGGGAGAAGGACACTGTCCAGCTTATTGGGGGGGGGTGAGTCTTTCCCTCGTGGTTTACGTTTATGTGTTGGGGCTGCTGACATGACTTCTGCTAACCCTGGGCTTACATTGCAGTGTAGACATACCCTGAGAGGGCATCTAGACTGTGATAAAATCCCGCTGGCCCGGCTGGCCTGGATGAGCTGATTTGGGATCCTGGAGCTCATACTGGAGCCCAGGCTTGGAGACCCTCACCCCTCATGGGGTCTCGGAGGCTGGGCTCAAGCCCAATTCTCTACACTGTAATTTTATAACCCTGCAGCACAAGCCCCACAAGCCTGAATCAACTGACCCAGGGCTTGAGAATAGTGACGTGGGTGTGTTAATGGCAGTGTAGACATAATGCTAGGCTATGTCCACACTACAATGAAACACCCATGGCTGCCCCGTGCCAGTGCAGGCTCCCAGGCTAGGGCTGTGGGGTGGTAAATTTGCACTGTAGACATCTCAGATCAAGCTCAATACTGGGCTCTGGGACCCCACGAGGTTGGGAGGGAGTTTAGCAAGCAAAAAAGGTAAAATGGCAGGGGAGTATTACCCTGGACTCAATGGCAGTTCTCCATTGGTCTGTCTGCTTTGGGGCAGGGACAATAACACGTCCTGCTGCATTCGTTATTTCAAAGGGTGGTTTAGGATTTTCTTTCTCACACACGGTGCACGAAGCAGGACTCAATCCTTGGTGTAAACTAAATGAGCCGCTCACAGATTCTGGCAGCCACAATGAGCATTTGCTGTGAAAGCCCAGACCTGCCCCTGTCCCAGAGGGAGGGGGGATCATCTGTGAGAAGCTGGAACACTGACCTATCAGCTCTTAACTCCCAAACTTTCAGTAATTCTGTTATCAGTGCCTGTGAGTATAATCTAAACAGCCATACTGGGCTGGACCAAAGGCCCATCTAGCTCTGTGTTTTGTCCTCTGACAGTAGCCAATACCAGGTGCCCCACGAGTTACACAACAAGTCACCAGTGGGAGTTGAACCCAGGATTTCCTGTTTACAAGACAGGCACTTTAGGCAGCTAAGCCATGGTGCCTGCCTGTGGCTAAACTACCGTGTCTGCCCACACCGGACTCCCTGCCATCCCCACTGGGGACTGACAAACTTAGCTTGTGTTTGGATTCTGCAAAGCAGAGGAGCAGGTCAGGTTTTCCTTGCAAGCTCTCTCTCTCTCTCTCTGTGTGTGTGTGTGTGTGTGTGTGTGTGTGTGTGTGTGTGAGAGAGAGAGAGAGAGAGAGAGAGAGAAAGAGAGAGAATCTTTGGCCAGGTCTGCACTACAAAGTTGTTTCCGCATCATTATATTGCTCAGGTGTGTGAAAAACACACAACGCTCCCTCAGTCAGCAGCTTGTGGCTGGTGCACACACTGCAATGCCACGTCTGGTGACAAAACTTCCCTCTTTTGGTGACAAAATAAAACCACCTTGACAAGAGGCCTAGAGCTTTTTGCAGCAAACTCAAAGTGACAAATTGTCAGTCTAAATGCTGCTGGTCATTATATCACCATAACTGGCCTCCACCAGTATCCCACCAGGCCTGCCGTGAAATCACCTGCCCTGCATTCCTGCTACAGAGCCATGGGCCCCTCCCCTTTCATAGCTCCAGAAAGTTCTGACAGCTGAGCCACTATCTATACCACGATTAGCTTGATAGAACTGCATTGCCAGCCTAAGTAATGTAATTACTCCAACCTAATTTTGTAGTGTAGACCTGTCCAAAGAATCACACACACACCTTGGGACCAAAACTTCACCTACTCCTCTGCTTTACAGAATCCAAACATGAGCAAAGCTTGTCAGGGCCCAGTGGGGATTGGCAGAGATTCAGGTGTGGGCAGACACAATGGCTTAAATAGCCACAGGTGTCATAGTTTAGCTGATTAAAGCACCTGTCCTGTAAACAAAAGATTCTGGGTTCAACTCCCAGTGGTACCTTGAGGAGTGGCTTTTGGGGCACCTGGTATTGGCTACTGTCAAAAGACAAGATTCAGAGCTAGATGGACCTATGGCTTAAATTACACTCACAGGCACTGATAATAGAGTTACTGAAAGTTTGGGTGTTAAGAGCTGACAGGTCAGTGGTCCAGTTCCCTCAATGTGGTTTTACCATTTCCACTCGCTAAACTCCCTCCCAACCTCTATAAAATTACAGTGCAGACATATGGGCTTGAGCCCAATCTCTGAGGCTCCATGAGGGTTTCTGAACCCAGGCTTCAGTGTGAACACAAATATCTGCACCACAGTTTTTAGCCCCTCAGCTTTAGCTCCAGGAGCCCAAGTCAGATGACCCAGGCCAGCCCTGCTGCCATCTTTATCCCAGGAGAGATGGACTCTAAGGGGACGTCTCCACTGCAATGGAAGCCCAGGTGTGGCACGCTGTGCTCAAAGCAGCACCTGCAAGCCCCATATTCACCACTCTCATATAATGATGAGATGGTTTGTACAAAGTCTGCCTGGTGAGGTGTCATTTCAAAAGTCTTGATCTGTTGAACATTAATATCGTGTTGGATTGTGTGTGCTCGCATTGGTTGGGAAGTTATGAAGTTTTGCTCTGTGTGTGTTACTGGGATATTTTATGAGGTTGGGAAATGCCCCCACCAGCCTTTCAGGTGCGACAAGGGAGGAGCCAGACTCGCTGCTGGCCCATTGACGGGATCCACACTCCCAAGGACTATCCCAGGAACCGTGTACAATGCAGACTTCTCCGAGATAGCACAGCGACAATGGACACTGCTTGACTCACATTGTAGCAAAGGAGCTTCCTAGCAAGTTGGAAGAAACTATGAAAGGGAGGAAGAGACATCATGACTTGGCCTCTCTCCCCCACAACTCAATACCTGTAAACACATCTGGAGGACAAACACTGAACTGAGATGAATCAGAAGAGAATAATAATAATAGATTCAAATCAACGTCCCCAAACAGAGTAGTATGGGTGTTTCAGCAGAAAATTTTCAGTCTGGGGAATTTTGTTTTCTCAGTCAGACCTTGCCAAGGGAAGCAGGGAGAAAATGTTTGAGTTGCCTCCTTCAGAACAGCTTGGTCTAGACACTAGCTCTGGTTCACTGCTCTGGCCTTGCTCGGGTTGAGGATATTTTAATAATTTGGGGAGGTGCCAGGGTGGTTGAGGGAGATGAGGAGGATGTTCCCTTTTGAGATAAAAACTAAGAAATACAGAACTAGAGAATTTTTTTTTTTTTAGAAATCTGGGATTTAGACATTTTATTTAAAGTAAGGGCGTTCTGAGTTTCTGTTTGCAAGAAGTACCATTGTTTGATCTGTCATTGTACCAAATGGGGAGATGGTTGTCTATAAAGGATGGGTGAAGACTAAATGCATCCAATGAGGATGGGATTCGAACCCACGCGTGCAGAGCACAATGGATTAGCAGCCCATCACCTTAACCACTCGGCCACCTCATCAGAACTGTAAAGAAAAGGACAGGAGGAGAAATCTAAGGCCGGCAGAGACAGGGGCAATAAGGCATTTTTAAATACTAAGCGGAAGCAGGGGCTGAATGAGCTCCCTCCTCACATCTAGTGAGGAGCTGGGGGAAAGACTTCAGGAACAGACGATGTTTGCATAGACAAACCTACTCTGCCTAGATATGCAGCATGATGGGGCCACTTTCCCAAAAATGACCAGTTTTGGCTGGTGGCAGGTTACAAATCACTTTAGGATTGAGTGGAATGAAATGTTATTATCCTTCCTGCATGAGTGAAGGGGAGCAGAACATACCTAGTCGGTCCTGATGGAGGGGTAGGTGGGTGAGGAATAGCTTTTATTGGACTTCATAGAAGTGATTGAGAACATCACCCTAAACCAGTGGTCCCCAAACATTTCACACTGTGCCCTCTTATCCAGTTGGGGGAGGGCAAAACCAGAGCTTGAGGGATTCAGCCCTGGGTGGTGGGGCTTAGACTTTTGGCTTCAGCCCCAGGCCCTAAGAAGTCTAATGCCAGCCCTGGTGACCCCATTAAAACAGGGTTATGACCCACTTTGGGGTCCTGACTCACAGTTTGAGAACCACTGCTCTATGCTAAAGGGAGAGAATTTTCCTGTGGGTGTAGTTAATCCACTTCCCCAAGAGATGGCAGCTATGTCAGTGGGAGAAGCTATATCGGTGGGTGTGCAAGCTGTGGTGTTTGCCACATTTAACAAGTTTAATCAAACCCCATTTTTAAAACCATCTGGAGCCTGGGAATGGCAAAGGACCTCGATGAAGGAGGGTCTGTCCTTTAAAGTCCTGGAGATCATGAGTCCATGCTTTTGCCATCATGGGAGTATAGCTGAGTGGTAAAGTGCTTGATTGCAGATCAAGTGGTCCTTGATTCAACTCCCAGTGTTTTCTTATAACCTTCTTTCTTTTTTTTAAAAAAAGGAAAACATTTTCATTTTCATTCTCCATTCTGTTCAGGAGCTCCACTGTACAGGGGTGCTTGATATGGATGTAAACACTCAACATTTCACTGTCCAAATGCATAAATACCTAGCAAAGCTGTCTATCAGCTGAAATCAGTTTCAGTCCTCAAAGTGTCAATTTATGTTTTCATCAATTAAACAAAGGTATCATATGGATGTACATTTGCAGATCCCTCTTCTCCAGGAGCTGTGCTGTGCAGAAGAACAAGAGTCACATCCAGCTGCAGTTCAGGAGTCTGATAACCAAAGAGCTGTTACCAGCTCAAAGAGCCTGAGGCGGAGCAACAGCAGGGTTCGTTGCCCGGTGTGCGTAGCACTAATTGACACACCAGGGTGGAGAAGCAAAACCAGGTTTATTTGAGCCCAAATAAGGTGCCAGGGAGAAAAAGCATTCTCAAATCCTGCACACCCGTGCACAGGCAGGGTCCCAGCATTTATACCCCACTTGTTTGTGTAAGCCTTTTGTTTGGTTTTCCCCCTCACCCCTCCCTTCCCAACAGCAGTTACTTTAAACATTACATTTCAGCATGTTAGAAAAGTTCTCATTCGCATGCTTATCTATGGCCTTCACAGCACAAACGCATACAGATTTTCCTCCCCCCTCTCCCCCTCCTCCCCGCCGCTTCTGCTGTTTTAAACTCCTGCATTTGCAAGCTGAGACAGCTGACAGTTACACATTTTGCTTGCTGTCTGTTAGCATCTTAGGCTGGTTAAAGTTCACAGCATGGAAGACCTCTGGTTCACTCAGGCCTGTAGTCACAACTTTGGTTTACTTAGGCCTAGTGACACCAACAGAGCCAATAAATGTTCTGAGGGCTGGAGAAAAATGCCTTCTAGTGAGCTATTGAACAAGCTCAACCTGTTTAGCTTATCAAAAGAAGATTGAAAGGTGACTTCATTGAAGTGTTGAGGGGCCTTAATGGAGAGAAAAGATTGGATATGAAAGGGCTCTTGAATCTAGCAGAGAAAGGCATAACAAGACCCAGTGGCTGGATGGTGAAAAAAGACAAATTCATATTACAAATAAGATGCAAATATTCAACAGCGAGGATGATTCACCACAGGAACAAGTTACCAAGGAAAGAGGTGGATTTGCCATCTCCTGATGTCATTTAATGAAGACTAGATGCCTTTCTGGAATGTGTTTGCCCCAAAGTAGTTCTTGTGTCATACAGGAGGCCTGTGATATGCAGGGGGTCAGGTTAGATGCTCTAATGGTCTCTTCTGGCCATCAAGTCGACTAATTTCTGAAAAACTGAGTGGGGTGATCCACAGGGAGTAGCTCAAACCTCCAAAGTGCCTGGCCAGGGGCAGGACATTAGCACAGCAAGGGAGGGGTGTGGCAGTGACATCACAAAGGCTTTTTGCAGGACCTCAGACTATTGGTCAAAAGTGGTGGGGAGGTGGTGACCTCACAGGGAGATGCTGACATCAGCCAGGCAGGACAGGGGCGAGGGGCCAGGGAAACCTCAGAGACCCTGTGGCTTTGCTTCAGCAAGTCTCCTTCTCCAGGTCTCTCTTTGAGGACTGAGAGCATATTCGGGTTCATGGACATGAGCGCCAGGAGGAACCTCTTTCGAGTTTTCTCCTTCCCTTTTAGTGATTTTACTAGAAAACAGACATCCCAGTTTAGAAGGTAAGAGCCTCCTCGAGGTTTGAAACCTGTTCAGTCTGATCCATCTGGTGACAGTTGAATTCTAGGCATGGAAAACACGAACTTAAGGAGGCAGAATTTTATTCCGCACCTGGGATCTTGTCCCATAGAATCACTGTGGTCATTAGGGTTTATCCTTTTTGTTTCACCTTTTCCTCCATCCATCCCTTCCTCCTTTCTCTTTGTCTCTTGCTTCTTTTGTCCTTTCACCTGTTCCCCTCCCAACACCAGGAGTGGTGTGTGTGTGTGTGTGTGTGTGTGTGTGTTGCAGGGGAGTGCTCTGCAGCTCCCACTGTGGGAGGTCCACCCAAAAATGTGGGGCTGAAATAGTGCTCGGGCAGTGAACCCCACCAGTG